>NW_027464586.1:37897823-38122823 GCF_043290135.1 Rhipicephalus microplus
TATAACACCCGCGACAGAGAAGTGTTTTAAAAAGTGTTTTAAGAAGCGGAGGGTGTGGACGCCCTTCCGCCACCGTGCCGTTAGTGAAAAGTTACTGAGTCGGTACTTTGGTCCATATAAAGTGTTACGCTGCGTCAGTGACGTGAACTATGAAGTGGTTCCGGACTCAATACCGCACGCATGGAGCACGACACGGCCGAGGCCGGACGTCGTTCATGTGTTTTGCATGAGACCGGTTATTGCACGTTGTTCGTAACTTTTTCTTTACCGTACACCGTTCTTTGTGTTCTTTGTTTATTTTGTGAACAAGCTTCCTTGTTCATTTACTCTTCCTATACTGGCTCACTCTTCAATTTCTACTTTCACTTGATCCGAATTTCCTATTTCTTTTTTTTTTCACGTGCCTATGTTGTAGCATCGCAGTGGTGCTATGTACTTTTCTTTCCTCTTTTGGGATTTGTTTTTCTTTGCGGAAGCGGGGATAATGCCACCAACACGTATGGGGTCGAAAGCAAGGACGGCTCTCAATATGGCGGAAAAAGAAGATCGCGTGCTCATCTCAGCTCGAGAGCGAGCCACGACTGACGCATCGTCCTAGAGCAGCTACTCAGTGGTTTAATAAATTTCCTAGTACTTGTGACTCATCGTGACAGTATCTTTATCCAACAACTACTTTGTCTCGCCTACGTGGGGATAGTCAGGGTAATGTGGTGCTGGGCTTCTCGAAATGAAATATTTTTCGAGCTTCCTGAGATATTTCTAGGAACCATCCCGACACTCGTGCATTAGTACGTCTAACTGTTGTAATGTTTTTGTCTTCGGGGTAGTGGGGTCTGCAAAGGATCAAATAATCGACCATGTATGCGATGCCGATTGTTCTTGAAACTCGGTCGCAGAATCCTCAGCAGTTATTTCTGGTGAGAGTCGCTGCATATTCTTGAGATTCCCGAGTTATGTGATCTATTCTTTTCTTCTGTTCACGACTGAGACGCTAGGGTGTACATTGCCGTGTCAGTACTCTCCGTGCGTTCCACAGGTGAAAGCAATGTGCGCCGATGTCTGGTGTTTTGGTGGCAGTAGACAATGTGCGCGTGGTGGTACCCATATCTTGAGTAAGAGGGTCAAGCCATCGCTTGTGCCCTTGCCCCTCAGGCGGGTCCCGACGACGGTCCCGGAATTTTCATCATCATCGTCATCATTGTTGAGGAAAGGACGAGTCATTGTGCCCATGGCGAAGCCCACCCGTCGACCTCTTCTTTTTCCGAATGCCGGTCTAATGCTCGATGATGATAATGTCGCTCTACATCCTCTACACAATTGTCAACATCCTCCATCCCCCCTCCAGTGTGGCCTCATGATGAACAATATCACAGTTGCTGGAAATACTAAACACACAATGTTCGTCACTAATAGTTTGAGGTCCAAGTCAGTCCACGTGGAACAGTCCGGGTTTGCTTCTGCACCCGACTTTCCAACAATGCTTCCGACGCTTGTTCCATATACGTGCCTTCGAACGCGCCGCCTTCGGTCAACTTGCGCTTTCAATGATCAGGTTTCGTTGGCAGAAACATGATTTTTTCTGCGAGCTTCTGGTGTGGCTTTGTTTGAGAAGGTTTGCCTTTGAATTTCTTGCCTTGGATGTGTTCACCTTGGAAGCATCAGCCTTTCTACTACATCCCGGACTTGATTGCTTCATTCGCCGGTTTGGCCCTGTTTCAATATACTTAACCGGTAGAGAGCTAGCTTGTACGGTTCACATTATTCTCCCCCTCGATATTTGTAGCTTACTCGAAGGACTAATACAGGCAGCAGGCTTCTCTGCCCTCGCAGTTTTTCTCTTGCTTCTTTTCGCTTGAATGCGTCTTGATTTGCTTCTGTCAGACATTTATACGCGTGGCTGCGAGGACTGTGCAACATTTGAATCTGCTGGCCTTGGCTTGCACCCATTCTTGATATCCCTTGAATGCCCGTTTACAACTTCAAAGGCTTCCCGCTTTTCATTAGTGGAACTTTGTCCCTCCACCATATGCACTTGAGTTGTAACTGTCGTGTCCTTTGCTTCTTTCATAGTGTACGCTGACGAGAGTTCTAACGGCGTGGGCCAGTTCTTTGAAAGTAGCGGTTCTGTGTGTGCTTGAATGCTCGTTACATCGGTGAAATCGGTGACCTTTCGGCTTCCAGCGCGTTCAGCTATTCGTCGTGAGTCTGAGTCTTCTAGTTTCCGTAGAAGAAGATTGCTGCTGAAGAAGCAGAGGCAAGATGGTGGCGCCACAGACGAAGAGTGCAAGCCAGCTTGTACATCTGTCCAAACCCTTTGCCCCATGGCCTCCAAGCGAGCTTTTCAAGCATTTAATACGTCCGTGATCTTACACTCCACTCTGACCTTGGCTAGAATGATCTGTTGTTCATAAAGCTCTGCTTCGCCCATCTCAGTTTCCAAGTGATCAATATGAACTGCGTCTTCTACCTTCTTGTCAATTTCCTTAAGAAGCTTGTAATGTTCAATCAAAATTCGATGAATATATCGTAACTCACTTACTGACGGACGCTCCACATGTATTAGACGTTCAATGTTGGCGATGGCTTCTGTGACGGCCTTGCGCACTTCATTCCGTCTTGCAAACAGCGCCTCTGTTACCCAGTTCAGTGTCGAAAACATGAGAAGTCACTGGCTGGCCATGTCACGAGGCGAAGTCGGAGTCAACTTGGCATTCATCGCAAACGGTTCGCACAACGAATATCCGTAAGTTGTCGGGCTGTCGTTCTTCGTGTTCTTGTGAATATCGAACCGTCGTCGTGAAGGGCGAGTCAGGACAGAGCCAAAGTAGACGTGAGGGCTCCCGTCTCGCGAGCCTCCAGACGATACCTGCACTCACGTTGATGCTCCTTCAAGATGTACGTAGTCGACATCCGTGGACTGTCTTGCCTTGCGATTATCGGGCCGTCGTTAAGGGCAAGTCAGGACGGAGCCGAAGTGAACGTGAGGGCTCCCGTCTCGCGAACCTCCAGACGATGGCTGCACTGATGTCAGTCCATGGGTTCTCCTAGTAGTCTTAGCGGCAACCGGAGTCGGGCTCCATGGTCCCAGCGGTGGTTATGCCTCGCACATCAGCTTTGCCCACAGCGGCTTTGGAAAAGTCCTCGAGGCTACGACGGCGGTCGAAATTCATAAAGTCCGCTCCGTCTCACCTCCGAAGGTCCTTCCTCCCGGGTTTCATGGGTGGAAAGACCTTCGAAGTACCTTATTTCCTGGTCTATTTTTCTGAGTTTCTCATATTGCTCAATCAAAACTTGGCGAATACGTCGTAACTCACAGATTGGTGGGGAATTCAAATTCAATTGCCGAAGACGTTCGACGTCTGCGATGACCTGCGTGACGGCCTTGCGTGTTTGACTCCACCATCCTAGAGGGCCTCCATGATACGGTCTAGTGTCGGAAACGTGAGAAGTCACTGGCCTGCCGTGTCACGAGGCGAAGTCGGAGTCGACACAGCATCCATCGCAGAAGGTTCGCACAATGAATATATGTCACTTGTCAGAATGTCGTTCCTCGTGATCTTGTGCATATTGGGCCATCGTCGTGAAGGGCGAATCAGTACTGAGCCGGAGAAGACGTGATGGCTCCCGTCTCGTGAGCCTCCAGACGGTGCCTGCACTCGCGGGGCTGCACTGCCATTATATACTTCATTCACCTATGGACTGACTTGCCTTTTGAATATCGGACCGTCGTCGTGAAGGGTGAGTCAGGACGGAGCCGAAGTACACGTGAGGGCTCCCGTCTCGCGAACAAGCAGACAATGCTTGTACTCACATCAGTCCATTGGTGCTCCTAGTGGTCTCAGTTGCAACCAGAGTCGCGCTCCCAGGTCTCGGTGGTGATTAGGCCTCGCACATCAGCTTTACCCACGGTGGCTTCACAGAAGTCCTCGAGGCTACGACTCTAGTCAAAATTCGTGAAGTCCACTCCGTCTCACCACCGAGGGTCCTTAAGAAAATAACTGGTCCGCGGACATTAGACGGAGACGACCCATTTATTCTGCCTGGAGACCAAGCTGTCCATTCCTAGCGCGTGCCTATCTCCACCTCGTCCTCTTCGAATAGCCTGGCCCGCTCCAAGAGAATAGTCTGCAACATCCTCTCAGGGGGGCCAAGATGACTCGCAAACTTTGATGAAGTCTGGACCCCTCCAGGTTGCTCCGATCCAGATTACTAATCAACATCATCCCAGGGGGGCCAAGGAGAATCGTACCCACCACGAACGCAGTTTGTGTTGAAATGCACTTGCTTTGCTACCGAGGGTGCCTGTGCGCTGCGGCCGTTGATTCGTTGCTGTGGCACCCCTTGCCATCTCCGGGACCGATGCTGATGAGACGGAGGGTGTTCTTGACGTGCGTTAGGCTGACGTGCTTGGCATGGAGAATTACGAAGACACGATGCCTGTCGTGGTGGTCGCCCAAAAGGTGGCTGATCTGAGACGAGTTTTTCAAGTACGACGTCACCATGGACACGCTGGCGCTGACGACGTCGACGCACACGGCATTGACGAGCATCGACGTGCTTGTTCGGCGGCTCCGCGTCTTCCAATATCCGGCCGCCAGCAACTACGTAGTCAGGCTGATGGCACTTCCTTCCTGAGATTGAAACACCTTGCTTTCATACAGATAGATCGTGGTGCCTATTTGAGGTTCATGAGGACACTTTATCGCGTCTGATGGCACCAAAAAGCCACATCGAAGATATGTCTGTGTGGGTTGCAGAAGGATTGCGGCTCAAGACGAACAGTGTGCTGAATGGGCGCTGGATTATGTCAGACGACAAGGGTCCCTGTACCATCCAGCCAAACATTGTCTCTACTGCTGTTAGCGTTTCAGTTACGCGGTCGATTTCGCCAGTGGTGACCTTCCAATAGGCCTCTTATCCTATGATAACACTGATCTCGTCCGCTTGCCATGTACTCGTTTGAAAGTGGTGAGCTACGTTGTATTCCCGTTCAAGAAGTAGGTGTGAAATGTTGGAGTCGAGTGGTGGGCTTGTGACAGAGCAAATTTCAGGAATAGTTAACGCTTCTAAATAAATCGCTGAATCGTTGAACTGGCTTCGAAGCCGCACATTGACACGCTCGGCGCAGAGTCGCCTTCGTGACTTGAATTCTCCAAAAGTGACAAGGGAAAGCTCTTCATTTCTCACAACGGAGCACTGAAGCATCCATGCCAGGTCTGCGCAAATGTAGGTGCGCTGACTGCCGCTGTCCAGCAGTACCCGCACGAGGAGTCGGTTGTCTCAGGACTCTGCCCAAATTTGACCTGTCTGTAGCAATACGTGAGTGGGCTGAACGTGGCTCTGGGTGGTAGTGACTGTTGGCATGATTAAAGGGGTGGTTGACAAATGCTGGGGATCCTGCGTTGGGGTGCGGATTTACGGCTGGACGTGATAACTTGCAGAGGATGGTCAAGTGGCGTCGCTGGCAGGTACCACATCTAAGATTGAATGACTGCCTGCACATTCTAGCGATGTGGTTTTGTGTTCCACATCGGAAACAACAATTAAGACTACTTCAGCCTTGCCCGCTTTCCTTCAGCCGATACGTTGGCATTGCAAGCATCGGTCATGTGATCCTTGCTGTGGCAGTGTGGACACACCAGTCTAACAGGCAAAATAGACCCCATTAGGGCGGACGCTGACGGTACCATTTCTGTGCCATACGTTTCCTCAGAAATGTGCGTTCTGGTTTCGTATTGTGATACACGACAAGACCGTAACCAGCCCTCTTCTCAGATTTCTACTTGAATGCGAAGAAACTTAAGTAAATCCTTGGCTAGCCGCGTTTGGTCTTCAGGCGTTTTGGCGATGCTGGAGGCGCAGTTTGATTCTTTAGATTTCTGTCTGTACAAAATGGCGAGATCCTCCGGAAGACTTCTCATTAGGATACTGTTTACTACCACCGTGTACTGGTCGGGCGCAACTCCTAGGCCTTCCAAGGCACTAACGTGTAACGGCACACTATCATGCAGCAGACGAAGCCTTCGAACATCTGACGAGCTCTTCACGGGGCTTAGCGCAAGGAGATTGTCAACATGCTTGTTCACAAGGAGATCCTGGCGTCCAAAGCGATCTGTGAGGGTCCTAATTGCAAGGTCGTAATTTTGCTCTGCTAAACGGATGCTTCTGACAGCTCTCTTCGCACTCTTAGTTAAGTAAGTCAGAAGGTACTTGAACATTTCAATGCGCGGTAGCTCGGTATTTTTATTGATGATAGCGTCGAAATGGTCCCGAAAGGACTGCCATCCATAAAGACAACCATCAAAAGTTGGTATCCGAAGCTTGGGCAGTTAGACCTCAAGCAGACGGTGCGCTCTCAGCTGCCATGCTGCTTCGCCGGTGCTCGGACGTTCTAGATTACTTGGCCTGGGTCCAGTTGCTCGTGACTGCCTTGTGGCTGCCTTCTCACGTTCCTGTGTCCAGAACTTAGCTCGTGACACGGCGTAAAGAATATTTGCGTTGTACTTGTCTGCTGTTTCCACTTCATGATCCAGGTTATATTCATCCGTTGTCGCCAGAATGAGCTCGTCGAGCCTTGAAAGTGCTGCTTCTTTATCTTTCAGGAAATCCATGTGGCCGGTAATCTGGGAGGCGTCTGGATTCCGTTGCTGCAGCAGGTCCGATAACATTGCTAGGGCTCGGCTGACACCAGCTCTGGTCAAGCCGCGCTTCTTCCGAAGATGGTCAGTGGTCGCCATGGTCGTGACGTTCAGGGAAGTCTCCGTAGGGGCGGATCCCGGGTTTCGCCCTCGAAATGTTGAGCAAAGGACGAGCCACTGTGCCCATGGTGAAGCCCACCCGTCGACCTCTTCTTTTTCCGAATGTCGGTCTAATCCCTGATGATGATAATGTCGTTCCTCGTCCTCTACACGATTTGCAACAATCATCATCATCATCATGACTATGTCCACTGCAGGACAAAGGCCTCTCCCATGTGCACCAGTTAACTCGGTCCTGTGCTTGCTGCTGCCAATTTATACCCGCGAACTTCCTCATCTGCCCACCTAACCTTCTGTCTCCCCCTAACCCTCTTGCCTTCTCTGGGAATCCAGTTAGTTACCCTTACTGACCAGCGATTGTACTGTCTACGCGCTACATGCCCAGCCCTTGTCCATTTCCTCTTTTTGATTTCAACTAAAATATCCTTAACCCCCTTCGTTCCCTAATCCACTCTGCTCTATTCTTGTCTCTTAAGGTTACACCTACCAATTTTCTTTCCATTACTCACTGCATCTTCCTCAATTTAGGCTGAACCCTCTTTTTGAGTCTCCAGGTATCTGCGTCGCAGCTAAGTACCGGCAAGATACAGCTGTTATATACTTTTCTCTTGAGGGACAGCGGCAATCTACCTGTCATATTTGAGGGTGCTTGCCAAAGGTTACCCACCTCGTTTTTATTTTTCTAGTTACTTCAATCTCGTGGTTTGGCTCTGTGGTTATTACCTTCCCTAAGTAGACATAGTCTTCTACAACTTAAAGTGCACTGATTCCTATGTCGAAGCGTTGCACGTTTCCAAGGTTGTTGTGCATTACTTTTGTTTTCTGCAGATTAATTTTAAGACCCACCTTTCTGCTCTCCTTGTGTAACTCCATAATCATGAGTTGGAATTCGTCCCATGAATTGCTCAGCAATGCAATGTCATCGGCGAAGCACAGGTTACTAAGGTACTCTCTATTGACCTTTATCCTTGATTGTTCCCATTCTAGGCCTCTGAAAACCTCCTGTAAGCACGCGGTAAAGAGCGTTGGGGAGATTGTATCCCCCTGCCTTACACCATTCTTGATTGGTATTCTGTTGCTTTCTTTATGAAGCACTATAGTAGCAGTTGATCCCCTATATATTTTTTCCAGGGTGTTTATATATGCTTCATCGACACCCTGATTACACAGCATCTGCAAGGCTGGTGACATTTGTACTGAATGAAACGCATTCTCGTAATCTATGAAGCCTATGTATAGCGGTTGGCTATATTCCGAACGTTTCTCTATTACCTGATTGAATATTACCTGAATTTTACCCAGTCTCTAATGCGCTGATTCCGTTTGGTCCTCTGGGCACCATGAAGTGGTAGAATGGTCACAACAATATAGTGGGCGCTACCAAGGTGCTCCTCATGGGACCATGCACAACCACCGGGCCCGTAATACGCACAAACGTGAAGTCAAAGCAGCTGTCACGTGATATAGTGCTGCCAATACGAGTGGGGCGCTCTGGGTCAGTGAGTAGAGTGTATCTCATGTTGCGAATGTATTACCACAAACGTGTCCCTTTAGCCTGCCACTTGACGTAACCCCAATTATATATGTGGAGCGTCAAAATTCCCGCGTACCACTCGAACCCGCCCAAAACACCCAAGTCCAGAGAGAAGGCGGTGAAAGCAGTGCCTAAGCAAACGGAGAGAACTGTAAACATTTCGTAAAAACAAGTTTTCGCTTTTTGAGCCCTGCCTAATTATTTCGATTATTTGGTGAGGGATGTAACTACTAGTGGTATGCACGCGACATGTGACATGTTTCGAAACCGGAGCTCCCACAAGAGGAGTGGCACCTAGGAGTGTGTTATAGCCTGATAAACAGGGTGGTCCATTTGGTTTTTGTAAGAGAATAACATCCGAAGTGTCAGTGGATGAGGTACGTACTGCTGCAGGGAATTCCACTTTTGGCGGAATCATCTGCAGTTCCACTGCTACATCACTAGTGGCGTGTCACGCGACGTCATCTTCATCGTGGGAGGAAATGGAAGGGTGTGTGTAAGGGTGTGAGTACGGTGGACTCCCATTAGATGTTGACGCACGAGAGATTTGGTGAATCTTAGTCTCGCTAGTTCGCATTGTGGTCGTACGTGCGAGCGTGCGTTCTATACTCGACTAGACGCGCTCCATCATCTCCTTTTAAAGGATTTCCATGCGTCGTTGTATCCTGTCGAGTGCAGTCTGCATACTTGTGACCATTTCTGCTACCAAAGCGTCAATGTGCTTTTTCAGGCAATCGAAACGCGCCTCTTGCAAGGATATTGTTCAGAGCTCTTCGCACTGATGCCTGCTTCGGACTTGTAGTATGGGACGGAGAATCTAGGCCACAGTAGCAGCAGCCGCTTAGGGGCTGCCTCAGAGCTTCGGAGTCCCACGGATGGATGGACGAAAGATCAAATCACTGCAACAAGCTTGTCTTCGGCGAGGTCACGGCCACTTGCTGAGTTGAAAAGTACCACCAGTTAGGCGAAAATTCTCACAGTGGAACAATGAGCATCATGCAGGTGAAGAAACGGGAAGCGTTGCACAAGACACTGTGGCGTATCTCACAAACACACCAGCCCCGAACAAGCTCGCATATGGGCACCGATGCGAAAGCGAAACGTTATAAAAATGGGGGTTATTCAAATATAGAGGTTGGGAGTGGAGATCATCCCACCAATCTGTGAACACTACACACACACACACACACACACACACACACACACACACACACACACACACACACACACACACACACACACACACACATACACTACACAGACACACAACACACACACAACCGAATATACAAACAGAAAATTCACGCACTACCCGATTAGCATCTCTAACCTCACACTAAAGTCACGTACTCTAAGTTGACGCAGGCTCACCCATTTGACTATTCATCTCGTTGAGAGAGAGAGACGTTATGCCGTGCGATGGTGACGAAATGAGGTGCTGAGCGGGTACAGGGCAGCTTTCGGGAGGTTGGCATACTTGAAAGGGAGCTCGATGCAGTTGCGAACCACCTGACCCGGAGGTAGTTGGTGGCCACGTGATACCCCTAGCCTTAACTTGCGGACCGCAACTCTCCGACACAATGCTGGGGTCAGCCAACCGACAGCATCGAACAACTCACGCCATCTGCTTTCTTCATTTTCTTCTCCCGCACTCCTCTCATCATGCTCGCGTCTCTCTTGCGCATGCATCCGCAACCTCATCCTCTTCCATCACCACACACACACACACACAGGCATACTCCCTCCTTGGCGCACTCACCACACGGAAATATGGCACTCCCAAAGGCTTTCCTTTCTCAACAAGAAAAAAAAACAAGAGTGATTGAAATGAATGACGTCATACACGCCATCAAAGTGCGATTATTCTAGGCTGTCGTTCGCTCCCGGGAATCGAAAGTGCATCAAACGTGTTGCTTGCGACAATCATGCAGCTTATGCTGGGCTCAAGTCATCGCAAGCTGCGATAAAAGTCGACATGGCCACTTTCTTCCATGGTTGCTAGGCTTTCTCAGAGTGCATGCACCTCGTGATTTGTCATATGGGAACGATCCTGCAGTTGCAGTGTAACAGCGCAGTTTCGAAAATTTTAGTTAAATGACACCACTGCACCATGGCTGTCTCCCTATTATGGTGTTTCGCGATATGTTTCAATCCGCGTCACATCGTCTGCGCAAAGAACTAAAAGCGAGCAGACAGCAGCGCCGAAAAGTCGACTAGGTGGCACCTGTGGACACAGTTTATTTACTCCTCGAAATTATTGCGACAATTTTCAGCGCTGTGCGGCCCGTCAGTTTGCCACTAATGCATTTATTTGCTTTCTATGTACGTCCAGAAGCTTTGAGAGCAATGTACTCGTCGGTAACTTGTAGTGTTCTAAAGATTCATTGGCGAATTCTACCAGACAAGGCTCAGCAGTCATGACTTAATAAACTTTACAAATCACAGCAGGACAGTGGGCACCTGCTGCTTTTTTCGAACGTGACATGACTCAAAGCGATAGTTGATTGCGTCATTTATTTATTGCTGTGAATGCAGTGGGTGAGTAGCTAGCATGTGTTCGGCCCGAAGCTGGCGGTCGCGTCTATATGAATGCTGCCATGTTGGCTTCTAACCCCTGCTACTGGCAGTTACGGCCACAGCTTCTTCGCTGGCTCTTTGAGTTGGTGGCGGCAACTCGCTGCGAGGCCAGTTACGTTCACGTGACAAAACAAGGCAGTGCCCGTGCGCCGCCGTGAAAAATCGCCTTTACCAGGACTTGCAGAAAACGTGCTTAGAAAACAGCGCAGAAGGGACGGAGCACACAGAAAAAAACTCACAGCGTTGACACGAAAGAATTTTGTATTCGTCAAACAATGCACCTCCTGGCTCACAAAAAATTCTTGAAAGTCAGCGCTGTGGGCGTTCTCTATCTGTGTGGTTTTTTTTCGCGTTGTCTTTATGAATGTAGTACCAAGAAGCACGTATCTCTGTTCTACTGCGCAGAAGAATATAACAGCGAAGAAAGCGCTGCAGTCGGAACCATAACAACGGGGTGATGCTATAATTAAACGGCTTGACAAAAATGTCGTCTAATTTCGCGCCAGATAGATGGCAGACCAAACTATGTGTAATTATAGTGCTTGTAACCCAGTTGCGCAGCTTGTTGAGCAATTTTTTTATCCATATCGTATTTGAACGTAGGTAGCGCACTAAGTGCGAAGGGTCCCCTCTTGGTACATTCCATGACGTAAAGCTTTCTGCATTGCGCCTCTTCTGTGCAGTGATGTTGTGAACCCTTCATGGACCTGGGCAGTGCCTCCTGTCCTTGTCGTTTTGCTATTCGGCTTGCTGCTCGCCATCATCCTTATCCCCGAACGAGAATCAGGTACACGTCATGAACTGATTGAATACAGCATTGCTACTGGAGTCCTACGCTTTGACAAAAAAAGAAGAGCTGAGATTCAATGAACCAGAACATTTTAGCTGATCATACCATGCTCCAGCATTGCTGCGTGGTATGCTGCTAAAGCAAATGTTGCGGTGCACTCCTGTACACACATTAATGCTAAAGACATATATCTGGGTAATAATACTAGTATTGCACAAAACAACAACGTTATTTAGTCCGAAAAACGTACAAATATGGTAGACAGGCCACTGAACTTTCATCGACATCAATATTGAATACACGACCTGATTCTATAAAAATGTAAAGCATGCCAATTTAGGACAGAATAATCTGCCTTTAACAGGTGTTCCTTTAAAGTCTTTGACTTTGGGGCCTTGGAATGTATGCTAAGTGCATGCAGTTTGCCTGTATTTGTATCAATAAAATTCTTGTTTTTGTTTCATCTGGTACATGTCAGTGCGTCACCAAGCTTGCTTTAACTTGAGAGAACATACTTGTATAGCGCACCGTCATCGTAAACCAGACTGTTCTAGGGGTGAAGCACCTTGGGGTCTGGGCCGGTCCGTTGGCCATAGCCCGTATTCACGGAGATAACGGCACCAATGACAATGCCAGCAACCACTCTACGCCATGATGATGGCGATGACACTGATGACGATGAATATGCGTATTCTAGACCACATGTACTCTTTCTGTCGTGGATTAAAACGAACGTATACACCTTCTCGCCCGCGAAAGGCAACGCCAACACAGACCAGCTGCCCCGGAAACCACAGTTCGCAAATCAGCGGCAAGGTAGCGACGCCAACAACGAGCTGCTACAATGCAGGCGTGAGTGAGGCATGCGGCGCCTTCACCTGTGAGCAGAAATCAAGCTACTCGGAGGCTACAGCTCGGGAAGAAGCGGCAAATTGGTAAAGCTGACAAGAAGCCGACAGCTTGTTTAAGATGCGGAAACTGCTGCTCAGCACAATTTTACAAGGGGTCACAATGTCTCGAGTGTTTCAAAGTAGGAATGAGCCCCAGTGCTTCGGCCACTCATCAATATGTATTTAGTGGAGATGGTAGGTTTTTTCGGGCAGAGTTAAAATGGTGGCATCGGCAGCTCGTCATCAAATCTATCGTCGTCAGCCTATGGTATGTCTACAACAAGACGAGGACCTATGCCAGAAATTTTCAACGTCTGCTATTCTACTGTATTTGATTCTATTTATACCCGTAAATATCCTAATGCCGGCTGTACACATAAACATTTGTGGTTTAAGAAGAACAGAAAGCTGAACTAGTTATGTAGTATTTTCTTGTGAAGAACAGGGCGTGCAAGCAGTATTTTTTCAAAAGGACAAGGCGTGGAAGCACGGAAGGAAGTAAGCATATAAAAACACGCCTACGAGCAACCGAAGATGTGCACAACAGCGGAAAAAAAGAAGGCACATAAACTTATCAACGCGTGTTCATGCAGTATGCGATCCAATCAATCTGGCATGCGTAGTTGTGAAAGATAGCTGCCAAGGCATTTATTTCATGTTTGCAGGTTGATCGACGGTTGACTCACGCATGCGCGGCCACTATTATCTCATTGCATGCCGCAATCATCAAACGCCTTTTTTCATTCCTATGCCTGTGCGCATTGATCAATTTTTGGCGTATACAAATAATGTCGCCAAAAATAGAAAGTGAGCCTTCGATCAGCAATTTATTATGTTCTGATAACCTCCGGTTAATGCATCGGCCCGTCTGTCCGACGTGGAAGCGACCCAAGCTGAGATTAGCTTTATATACTGTGAGCACAGTATTCACAGTGTGCTGAGTGATGGGGGCTGCTGTCGATCTTCAAGTCCTCTATCACCTCGAGACCTCCTGGAGCTTCGTTTGGGTCACCAGTTGCAACGTTTGTCTGCTGCCATGACCCAAGAGACGCTGCCTGGAGCAGCTGAGCCCCGCCCAACCAGCCATTCATTCCCGCGTGGAATGTCATCACCCGTCAGCGGGGTTTGCCCATCTTCAGTGGTATCCCACGCGACAATGTCGAAGTATGGCTGAGGAGTATGACTTGGCGTGTGTGTACAACCAATAGGATGCACTGCTAAAACTTCGTCACGTCGCCTTCTACCAATCTGACGTCTTAAACGTCGTATTTTAACCACGAGGGCATCTTCGCTGAGTGGTTTTTCTTCATCCAACTAACCTGCAGGATTTTCGGGACGCCGAACGTTCACGCTGAAGTCTCGAGGAAAAAGCTAGGCGGCCGTGTACAACACTCGGGTAAGGCGTACACCTCGTACATTGAAGTAGTCCCTTTCATTTGGCACCACGTGAACTCGAATATGACTGAAGCTCACGTTCGACACATCCTGAAAGGGGTCAACCACGTCACGTTCATTTTTCAGGCCACGAAATACCCCAGAACCGTTGAGGATGTCGTCACAACCTGCCATCATCTCGATGAACTGCAGGCCTTCCGGCTGCACCCAGACGCCTGTGACATTCGGCCTTCCTCAGAGCGCATTTACGCACCGCTGCCAACTCGGCCCGTGACGTATGTGCAAATCGCTGCATGCAACCTTCATTTTTTTCAGTCTGTGCATCCTGTTCCTGCTGAAATCAACTTAGCCGCATTGGCTCCACGTTCGCCTGTCCCACCTCCTCCAGCACCCTACGCCCCCTGGTGACCATCTCGCCCAGTGTGTCATTATTGTGGAATTCGGGGGAAATCTCACTCTATTGTTGCAAATGCCAGCAGGTCGAACTCCGTGGCTACAAATTTATGAAAGGAAGTGGACGTCCTCTCTTGGTCAGTACCAGCAACCCCGTTTTTCACCATGTTCGCTTTCCCCATCTTCACCACCCGATGCACCTCGGACCTACCGGTCAATACGTTCCTGTTCCCCTTCTCATTTTTGCGCTCAACATCGACTCTACGACCAGTCGCATCTGGCCCTGACTACCACTCGAAAAACTAGCAGGTTTTTGTAGGGAAAACTGCAACACCCGGACGGACAGCAACATCTCCAGAGGGCCCGGCTGATTTGTTATTAGTATATGCTGAATGGGTGCCTATTCAAGCATTGGTGAGCACCGGGGCTGCTATTCCTGCGATTCATGCGAATCTGTGTTTTCGTCTGCGTAAGGTTATTACACACACCTTATAATGACCCTGTTCTACGCAGTGCCAATAGCTTAACGATACAGCCATCAGCACAGTGCACTGTTCGAACTACCATTGACGGAATCCGGCACCATATTGGGTTCGCCGTGTTGACATTCCACGCCTATATTCTTATTTTAAGGTGGAACTTTCCTTCTGACGCTGCCGCTTCTATCTCTAGTCGCCAACGCCACGTACACATCTAAGAAGCTTACGCCACCCATGTGGGATATTTGTCACGCCACCGTTTACGAAACATCGAAGATTCCGTAGTGCCACCTGGCCATGAGCAAGTTCTTATGGTTGCCTCAGACTTCGTTGACCACGGGGATGTTCTAGTCGTTCCATTAGCCCGTTCTATAGTTAAAGGCATTGCACTAGCAACAAGTCTTGTTTGTTTCACCAACGGCTCCCCCTTCCTCGTTATACCCAATGTCGCAAATGAGCCCACTATGGTGGCGGCAAATACTGGTGATGTACAACCACGCGCAGCTACAGAGGCTACCCCTGCTTCGGCTATCGCCAATTCAATGTGCAAGGAACTGACTCCACCCCAAGCAGAGGATCTACTTGCGTTGTTGCGCAAACATCAATCTTCCTTCGGCATTCATTCTCCTAATTTACGAAACACTTCAGCAGCAGCTCATCGCATACACACCTACAGAGCTTCAATTGTGCGCTGCCGACCACACTCGGTATCTTCCACCGAACGTAAAATCACTGAGAGGCACGTGACCGACATGCTTAACTAAAATATATCATCCGTCCAGCCACCAGCTTCTGCCGTCACCTGTTCTCGTCCGTGAAAAAAAAAACAGTTTGGTGCGATTCTGCATAGACTACCGCGCGCTGAACAAAATAACCCGAAAAGACGTATATCTCTTGCCTCGCATTGATGATGATTTAGATCCATTGCAAGGAGTAGTATAATTTCCTGCGTTGACTTGCGCTAGGGTTATTTGCAAATTGCGGTACATGAGTATCACAAGAAAAAACCGCATATGCCACACCTGACAGGTTTCAATAATTTAACTTCATGCTTTTTGGCTTCTGCAATGCACCAGAAACCTTCGGGCGAATGATGGACACAGTACTGTGTGGCCTGAAGTGGAAGACATGCTTCCGTTACCTCGACGACATTGTCATAATTTCTTTAACATTTGAGCAAAGCTTGCAACGCCTAGACGAAGGCTTGACGTGCTCGCAGCTGCTGGTCTTTTGCTCAATACCAAAAAGGACCACTTGACAAGCTAAACTGCCAAACTGCTTGGACATCTCGTCAGCAAAGACAGTATTAGGCCTGATCCTGACAAGATTGCCGCCGTTCTTCGCTTCCTGACACCTCACCGCGCCAAAGAGCAGCGCAGCTTCCATGATCTCGCTCCTTAATGCCACTGATTTATACGCGACATCGCCACAATTGCCGCGCCACTTCACCAGTTACTTTGTTCGGGAACATCATACGTCTGGTCCGACGAGTGTCGGGTGACTTCTGTCACCTTGAAGTGTGCCCTTACATCCAAGCCAGTGCTTCGTCTTTTCGAGGAAGTGGCACTTACTCTTCTCCATACTGATGCCAGTGGTCATGGAATCGGCGCTATTTTTTTTTGCAATGATACAGCTGTTACCTTGAACGTGTTATCACATACGCAAGTCAGATTCTAGCACTAGCCGAGAAAACCACACCATCAATGAACAGAACTGCCTCACCGTCGTCTGGACCATTCAAAAGTTTCTACCTCGATTCAGGCCACCCCTTAATTGTGGTGACTTACCCCCACGCTTTAGGCTGGTTGTTGACAGTAAAGAATATGTCTGGACGTCTCGGTCGCTGAATAATTCGCCTTCAAGAGTACGAATTTGACGTCACGTACAAATTCGGCAAGACACAAAAAGATGCCGATGCTTTAAGCCGTTGTCCATCACCTCCGTCGTCCAACACACTGAGCATGTTACCATTCGTGTGCGAACCTGTCAAGGCAACTTTGCCACTTCCCCTCGCCGCTCTCAATGCGCGTCCTTTCTTCCAGAACGATACGTTTGCGTCTCGCCGACGCAGCAACATGGACTTCCACTGCATTATGTAAAGCATTCACGGCTCATTTCTTCCTCCTAACGCCAGCACCCATCGCCAGTTGCGGAACTTCAAGAATGAGAACTCCATCCTCTGCCGCTATGCCTTCTATTACGAAGGACAGGGCTGGATTCCCGTCGCTCCTCGTTCACACAGACACCGATATTGGAATCATTTCACGACAACCCAAAAGCTTGTCATCTCGGCTTTCACAAGACATATGACGCAGTCGCTTTGCCTAGTCTGGGCTTTCCACTTGCGTGGCCTGATACGTTGCTTCATGCTCGCTCTGCCAGCGTTGCAAACGACCCACACCATCTCCAGCTAAATTGATGAAACCTCTTCCATGTCCTGAGGTTCCATTTGAAGGTATTGATATAGACCTCTACGACCACTACCAATATCAGCAAGCGGAAAGCGATGGATTATCACTGCGGTTGATCACTTGACGAGGTATGCCGAAACAGCTGCAATACCTTCAGGATCAGCGGAAGACATTGCCACTTTCTTCTTGGGAGCCGTCTTTTTACGACACCACACGTCGCGCGTCCTTTTTAGTGACCGCGGCAAGGTGTTTCTGTTGAAACTACTAGACAACGTTCTACATGCATGTAACACCATTCACAGGACGACATTTAGCTACCACCCCCAAACTAATAGACTCACTGAGCACTTTCATCGAACTCTTTTCTATATGATATCCGTGCACATCAACGCCGATCATATCAAATGGGATACCATTCTGCCATTTGTGACAATTGCGTATGATAATGCTACGCAGCGCCACACGGGCTATTCACCCTTCTTCTTTGTCTACGGCCGTCAAGCGACATCTCCCCTCGACGTCGCTTTTGTTTATGTCCCCACCCCCGTCGATTTCTTAACGCTACAGAGTTGCAACTTACGCTCTCGCCTTGCCGCTTGTTGCCACCGCACTCGCCTAAATACCCAGGCAAGGCAGCATGACCGGAAGGCCCGGTACGATGAATCTCACAGCATTGTTGAGTTTAATGCTGGAGACGAAGTGCAGCGGCGAACCCCAGTGCGAGACCCCACCTTGTTTGAGGAGTCGCAGTCTCGTCTTATTGGTTCCTACGCTATTGTCGAGCTAACTTCCCCAGTGAACTATCACGTAACCACCGCTGTCGTGCCTTCCGACAACCGTTGCCGTGGCACGGAGGTTGTCCACGTTTTTCAGTTGGAACAATTCGTAAGACGTACACCAACATCAACAGCGGCCAAGTTAGCCGCTTCCGCACGAGGGCGAAATTAGCGTGAGCACAGTATTCACTGCGTTTGTTCTTCACCCTCTTCATCTGTGCATAATCATCACTGTGAGCACCTTCTTCGTCCGAAGATTTGTCTGGCGGCTCCGCTGCGAAAACGGCATCGAGACCACAATATCACTGCGTTCTTCTAGTACTATAAAATTGTATGACAATGAGTAAATATGTTGGTGTTTTACGAAACAAACAACATTACACTTCTTGTCTTTTACTCTCTCACTTCTTCGCTGATAACGGCACAAAACTTACATAGCTTATAAACGCGAGACTCTGCCGGCGGCGCTGTGAAAAGGACCGCCACCAGCGCTCTTATAGCTACCCTGGCCACATATGGGTAGTGCGAAAAATTGCCGTGGGCTAGCGAATGTGCACAGGCCACTACAACCCACCCCCCTCTTTTGTTGGTGTTGAGGCGTGGTTTCCTGAAAATCAAGAGCCTCGAAAGCTTAATGTGTCAATGCACCTTCGCTTCAGAAAAGTAGGAAGCTCGTCAAAGCGAACTGCGAGAACATTGCAAAGTATATTATAGTGATTTCGGCGTGTAGCAACTCGCAAGTGCAAGCGAGCGTCGCATGACATCGAGTTCTAGGCAAGCGCTCTGTTGTGCATTGTGTAACTTTGGACATGCGCATGTTGTCAAAACAATAAAGTCATACACGAGCAATGTATTTTAAGATCACTGACCCGAAGCTCGCTTTATCCGGCATAAACGGCCCCGGCAATTTTCGACTTGGCAGTTTCATTTTTCACCCAGTTCTTGCTTCCTGTTCGTTTAACTATATTATTATTCATCCTCGAGAGTTCTATTGACGGTTGTCTTCCTTTATATATATTCCAAATGAGGATACGTGCGTGTCCACTTGTCTGTGAAACCAATGCCCTCAAAATATCTTCGGTAAACGCGATAACAAGGGCAAAAATAGCGGGATCGTGGTTACGACCAGCATTTAGCGGTTTACCAGTACGACGCACGTGTTAACATTTGCTTGTTAAAGTGGGAAGCAGTGAAGAATGCAGAAGGGTAGTGCACTAGAGGTAATTCCCTCTGTCAGCCAACGCCCCCCCCCCCCCCTCCGCGCCTTCAGTGTTCTTCATACACCGCCTTTGTCAGGCATACTGCCGGTGTGTGTTACCACGGCTACCCAAGCCTCAGTGGAAGCCGAGTTGTTAGAGAAGGTACCAGGTTCAATTGACCATTTGCAGAAAAGTGAGCGCCCCTGTCATGTAAACAGGAGACCTTCGCTCGTGCTTTTGGTTGGAAACATCTTCGCCAACTAACATGCTCGAAGCAGTGTTTAGCTGTTCAGGTGCGCCTGTTTTGTTGCTTTGGGGCCAAAAACGCGTGCCAAGTATTGAGAGAACATGTTAAAAGAGCAAAACACCGCGTTTAGGTTTGTGTAAACGGTGTAAAATAAGTATTTTCCGCGTTTCAGCCTGAGCAACAACCAAGTGAGGTGATAGCTGCACTCCCCTACCTCGACTGTTCGCCAGGCTCATCACCTGCTCCATCTATTCCATTCTGTCTCATGTTATACACTTCAATTGAAGTTGACCCTTGAAACGTCTGACAGGTTTCTTGGGGGCTACTTGCGCACCATCTGTGAAGTGCGGTGTTTGCGTGCTCATGAAAACGGCAGTGTCCGCCGTTACTACAGGTCATGTCGTAGGAACGCGCTGCGCATGTGTAACCAGGAGAAATATATATATATATATATATATATATATATGTATATATATATATATATATATATATATATATATATATATATATATATATATATATATATATATATATATATATATATATATATATATATATATATATATATATATATATATATATATATATATATATATAAGAGAGCGCACTATAGGCGTTTCTAGTACACGCTAATATAGGTCTGATAGTTGAAATTACGGCCTAGTGGCCAAGGTACTCGGCTGCTGACCCACAGGTCGCGGGATCGAATCCCGGCTGCAGTGGCTGCATTTCCGATGGAGGCGGAAATGTTGTAGGCCAGTGTGCTCAGATTTGGGTGCACGTACAAGAACCCCAGGTGGTTGTAATTTCCAGAGCCCTCCACTACGGCGTCTCTCGCCCCTGCAGGGGCACATGTGCAAGTAGGCGTTTGGTGTGTAGCGACGCCACGGACCCGAGCTAACGGGGGGGTTTCGGCTCCCTCCCACGCCTAGCCGTGTGTGGCTGAGCCGCATCCGCGGCAAAATGGATTCTCGGGGTTGAGCTGACGCTGGGTGCTTGGACATTTTAAGGCCCCTCTGCAGAGGCAACACACACCTTTGGCCCCGGCTTCACGTAGACGGCACCCCCGGATTGACCCGCCTGGGGGGAATCGGAGTCGCCTTTTTCTGTCTCCTCCTCACATCTTTGTCTTTTCTCTTACTTTAAATCTTTCCTGTCCTCTACTCCCCGCAGGGGTGCCTGCGCAAGTAGGCGTTTGGTGTGTAGCGACACCACGGACCCGAGCTAACGGGGGAGTTTCTACTCCCTCCCACGCCTAGCCGCGCGTAGCTTTGCCGTGCCCGGGGAAAAGGGGATCCTGGGGGTTGAGCTGACGCTGGGTGATTGGACCTTTAAGGCCCCCCGGCAGAGGCAACACACCCCTTTGGCCCCGGCTTCACGTAGACGGCACCCCTGGGCTGACCCACCCACGGCAAATCGGCAGTCGCCTTTTCCTATCTCTCTCTCCCTACATCTTCGTCTTTCTTACTTTTTAAGCTTTCCTGTGTACTTCTCTCTTCTGTTTACTTCCAATTTTCCTGGCGGCAAGGGTTAACCCTGTGCAAATAGCCTACCTTGGTCTAGGCGCATTGGGTTATGGCAGTGTTGTACGGCTGACGTCTGCAAGCTTTCAGACCTGCAAACTTGCAGCGTCCCCTTGTTGGGCTGCGTGGTGGGTGGTCGCCAACGCTGCTGAAAAAAAATAAGACCGGCATGCATGGAGCATTCCCTCAACTGTCTGATCGTTCCGGCCTAAAGCGGGTACGCACCGACGACATAAATTTCTTCAACCAGCCAATACAAACTTTTCCCCACTTCACGTCATTCACTGTGAAAAAAACGGAAAGCAAGCCAGGACCGTATCTCCTTTCGTAGTTGCCAGGTGTCTTACTGAAACTCTCGGGCCTGGATACAAAGTAACCAAAATGGCTAGCGGAGACCTTCTTCTCGAAATTCGGGACAAAGCACAATTTGTAAAGCTAGACAGCCTCTCAACGTTTGGTGACGTACCGATCACCGTAACACCACACAGATCCATGAACATCACTTGCGGAGTGGTATCTGATACAGACTTACTTGAACTCACCGAAACTGAACTTTTGGAAGGGTGGAAGAGCCAAAATGTCAATAATGTACAGAGAATTATCATCAGAAGAGATAATAAGGAAATACCAACGAAACACTTGATATTCACGTTTGCATCCAGTAAACTACCAGATTCCATTCAAACAGGGTACACAAAGACATCTATCAGGCCGTATATACCAAACCCTCGTCGTTGCTTCCAATGCCAGAGGTATGGCCATGGCCCTAAACCTGTCGTGGACGCCAGACTTGGGCACAATGTGGAGTCCTAGGCCACGTGTCGGAGAACTGCAAACAACCGCCACACTGTGTAAACTGTGAAGGAAACCATGCCGCATATTCACGCTCCTGCACATACTGGAAAAAAGAAAAAGAAATAATTACATTGAAGGTGAAGGAGAACACTACGTTTAAGGAAGCACGGCGAAGAGTCGCTCCATTCTATGGACCTACATACGCTGATGCGGCGCGTCAGGGGGCA
Organism: Rhipicephalus microplus; assembly: GCF_043290135.1. NCBI lineage: Eukaryota > Metazoa > Arthropoda > Arachnida > Ixodida > Ixodidae > Rhipicephalus > Rhipicephalus microplus. The sequence goes on from NW_027464586.1 coordinate 37,919,818, forward strand.
CCACCGCACCAGCCCTCGCCACTCCTTCGGCCCGCGCATACCGAGCCGGTGGTTGTGGCACCTGCCCCCAAGGCGGCTGTAGCCCAATCTACACCGTCTACTCCCAAACAGAGACCGGAGACTCCAGAGTCTTCGGGTCTCAAGGCCTCCCCTCACCAGGTGAGGCCCGAAATTCGAACTAACAGCCCGCACGTGCGGGCATCCAGTGCCTCCGAGGAGGCGATGGATACGTCGGCACCCTTGATGCTGAAAGAGCGGCGTGGCTCCTTGGAGCGCGCCAAAAAACAAAAAAAGCAAATAACAGGGCCTGGTGACGGCCCTGTTAAGTGAACTTAAACTCCCCGTCTAAACAGCCACTCGCTTTTCGTACACACCGAATTATTTTACATTCACCATGAACACTCAAATTATACAATGGAACGTCAGGGGCCTTCTCAGAAACCTTGACGACATCCAAGAATTCTTGCACGAACACTCACCAAAAGTGCTGTGTGTACAAGAAACACACCTTAATTCAAAACACACAAATGTTCTTCGTAAATACGTTATTTTTCGAAAGGACCGTGATGATGCCTTGACATCATCTGGAGGTGTTGCCATCATAGTGAATCAAGGAATTGCATGCACACACTTACAACTCCAAACATCCCTTGAGGCAGTGGCTGTTCGAGCGGTTCTTTTTGATAAAATAATCACAATTTGCACTATTTACATTCCTCCTAGCTATCAGCTGCAAAAACGTGATTTACACTGTTTAATTGATGAACTTCCGGAACCTTATGTTCTCCTTGGAGACTTTAATGCGCATAGCAGGCTATAGGGTGACTCTTGGTATGACGCGCGAGGTCGACTGATCGAACAGTTCCTTCTCTCGTCGAGCGCGTGTCTCCATATCGAAAAGAACCAATCTATAATAATCTCGCCAATAACACCTACTCCTCCATAGACCTGAGCATAGTATCTCCATCTCTTGTGTCTCTACTCCAATGGAAAGTCGTCAGTAATCTGTACGGAAGTGACCACTTTACCGTAGTTTTGAGCACAAATACAGTAATTGAGTGTCCACCACGTGTTCCCAAATGGCTCATAAACAGAGCCGACTGGAAACAGTTTTATACCATCGCTCGTCTAGGTTGGAATGACATATGTACTTTGAACATTGATGTTGGTGTCAACTTCTTCACAGCGTTTTTGATTGATGCTGCAACAAAATGCATCCCACAAACAAATGGACACCCTGGAAAACGGCGTGTGCCATGGTGGAACTCTGAATGCCGAAACGCGTGCTAACAGCAAAACAGAGCGTGGAGGCTACTTCGGAACTCACCGACAGCCGAAAATCTTGACACCTTCAAGGAAATAAAGTCTCAAGCTAGAAGAACGCGTCGACAGGCCAGAAAAGAAAGCTGGCAGAAGTTTTTGTCAGGGATCAATTCATACACACAGGAGGCTAAAGTCTGGAACATGGTCGGTAGGATAGCAGGAAAACAAGTACACACACTTCCATTCGTAAACACTCAGGGTGATACCTTGGAAGATCAGGCAAACTTCCTCGGGGCACATTTTGAACGGGTATCCAGCTCGTCCCACTATACTGACACTTTCCAAAAATACAGAACAAGAATGAAAAAGCAGAAACTCGAACACAAATCCACTAGATACGAGGCATATAACCAAGCTTTCAGTCTAGCGGAGCTCCGAACATCTGTAAATTCCTGCAGTACTTCTGCCCCAGGTTCTGACCGTGTGGTGTATGAAATGGTAAAAAACCTACCAGCCGAAAGACGAAAAACCCTACTTTCTTTGTACAATGCTATCTGGTTTTCTGGCACTATCCCTACCTCCTGGAAAAAGGCTATGATTATTCCCATTTTGAAAGAGGGCAAGGACCCTTCTTTAGCTTCAAGTTATAGGCCAATTGCACTTTCAAGCTGCTTGTGCAAAGTATTCGAAAAAATGATAAACTGCTGACTTGTACATATCCTTGAAACAAACAATTTGCTCGACCCATTTCAGTGCGGGTTTCGAGAAAGTAGATCCACCATAGACCACCTCGTTCGTATCGAGGCACAGATCAGGGACGCCTTCGTCCATAAACAATATTTTCTCTCTGTGTTCCTCGATATCGAAAAGGCGTATGATACAACATGGCGTTTCGGAATTCTAAGAGACCTGTCCCACCTTGGTGTGCGTGGAAGAATGTTTCATATAATCGAAAGTTACCTGTCAAACCAGACAATCCGTGTCCGTCTGGGCAGTTTGCTCTTCCAAACATTTGTCCGGGAAACAGGCGTGCCACAAGGTGGCGTGCTTAGTTGCACACTTTTTATTATCAAAATGAATTCTTTGCACTTGTCCATTCCCCGCAATATGTTCTATTGTGCATATGTCGACGACGTTCATCTTGGCTTCAAGTCATGCAACTTGGCCGTGTGTGAGCGGCAGGTTCAGCTGGGTTTAAATAAGGTCTCCAAATGGGCAGACGAAAACGTATTTCGACTTAACCCACAAAAAAGCACGTGAGTCTTGTTCTCTCGAAAGAGAGGCATGCACTTGGAACCTGACATTCGACTGAACGGGCAACGTCTGTCCGTCAAAGCCGAGCATAAATTCTCAGGCTTAATCTTGGACAACAAGTTGACCTTCGTACCGTACATCAAGTATTTAAAAACAAAATGTTTAAAAGCCATGAATGTTATAAAATTGTTGTCACGTATTACGTGGGGTAGTGATAGGCCATGCCTCATGAACCTCTATAGAAGCCTTATTCGCACCCACTTAGATTATGGGGCCATTGTCTATCAGTCTGCTACTCAAAGTGCCTTGAAGATGCTGGACCCCGTGCACCATTTGGGTATCCGCCTTTCTACGGGTGCTTTTCGCACCAGCCCCGTAGAAAGCCTTTATGTTGAGTCAAATGAGTGGTCGCTTCCTCTGCAGAGAACTTATATGTCCTTTGTTTATTTCCTTGAGGTGAAAGCAGACAAGAAGCACCCCTCATACTCTACAATTAATGATTTGTCGAGCTTAACTCTGTTTCAAAACAGGCCTTCGATGAGGCAGCCCTTCTCAGTTCGCCTGAAGTGTCTAGCTGAAGAAACCGCAGTGTCACTTGAACACAGTTTAATGGCTCCTTTAGCATACCCGCCACCGTGCCAGTGGCAGACTATAGACTGCGATGTGTCTTTCCTAGAAGTTACAAAACATGCACCTATTGCCCATATCCGAACATACTTTTTGGAACTTCAACACAAATACACACGTCCTGAGTTCTTCACAGATGCCTCCAAGACTAACTCCTCTGTGTCCTACGCTGCTGTCGGCCCATCCTTTTCGGATGCTCGCCCTCTACATCCACGCACAAGTATTTTCACAGCGGAAGCTTACGCGATACTTGTGGCAGCTAAACACATCAAACAATTACAAATACAAAAAGCAGAAATTTATACAGACTCCCTCAGTGTTGTAACGGCTCTGCACAGTCTTAAAAAACATAAAAACCCAGTCCTTGTCTCACTTTACTCCATTTTCTGCACACTTTACACACTCAAACAACATGTTGTAGTGTGCTGGGTGCCAGGGCACCGTGAGATCCAAGGCAACGTGAGGGCGGATCAGCTCGCTGCATCCGTCCATGAGAGCACCGCCATTACATCCATATCAATCCCGGCCCTTGATCTTAAGCCGTCTCTCAAACGAAACCTCAGGGACTACTGGCAGAGCAAGTGGGATACACACACACAAAACAAACTACACGTTATCAAGCCACACCTTGGCCATTGGCCACCAGTATCAAAATCACGTCTAACAGAGGTAACACTAACAAGATTCAGGATAGGACACACATACACGACACACACACATCTTTTGTCCCGTGGTGATCAACCATTGTGTGATAAATGTCGTGAGGCATTAACAGTTCTTCACGTTTTAATTCAATATAAACAGTTAGACACTCTAAGAAGACAACACTTTCCATTATCCTACCGACAACATATACCTCTACACCCTGCAATGTTCGTTGGCAGGGAACCGCTTTTTAGTTATAAATCATTGTTAGCGTTTTTAAAGGAAATTCATAATTTTCACATCATATACCCGGGCATTCCGTAGTACGACCTCTCCAGAGAGGTCTTTGCTGCGGTGGCTACACAACAAGGCACTTGCCTCACGGCCCTTGGACGCAAGGGTACGAACAAGTGAGGCACTTGTGCTAATGCCATACATGTCCGCCATCGTTTTTATTATCACCAACTTTTGTCATCTATTCGCACCACACACACCTTTCATGGCATCGTCATGATTTTACCACTTGTATGTTTTTACCCGCCTTAGCGCGAGGAATTTTATGGCCCTTATACAGCCGCTAATCACAATCATTGTCCACATTCCTTATCCCATGAACTGGCGCTCTTTGGCCATCAAATGGCCCTTGCGCCAAAAACACCATAATTTATCATTATCATCCTGTCCTTTACTTTCTTCCATTGACTTCGGTGTTTCCTGGCGACAATGGTTAATCCTGTGTGGCTATCCTACCTTGGATACACCATATTCGGTTATAGTGGTGGTGTACAGCTGGCGTCTGCAGGGCCTGTGCTTACAGACCCTGCAGCGTCCCCTTGTAAGACTCAATGGTGGGTGGCTGGCCACGCTGCCGAAAATAAACATTTTCATATGGCTAGTTCCTTCCCCCCACTACCTGATTGCCCTCAGAAAAGAGGGTGCACTGATGACGTCTTCCAGTTTTTCGGTCACCAGAGAGTATCTTTTCCCCAATTCCACGTTACCCACGCTGACACACCCGGCAAACCAGTGCGAACACTTTCACCTTTTCTAGTTTCGAAGTCCTTGACAGAAATCTTTGGCCCAGGATATAAAGCATCGAGAACGGCAAATGGTGACATTCTGTTAGAGCTCCGCGACCAGAAACAATATGAGAAACTGTCTAATCTAGTGAAATTAGGAGATACAAAATTAATAGTAACCCCACACCAAACCATGAACACCACCGTAGCGTTGTTTCAGATGATGACCTGTTAGGGCTGACGGAGGCCGAACTCCTGTAGGGTTTCAGCGAACAGAATGTCATCAACGTGAAACGAATTAGGATGAGGCGCGATGACAAAGAAGTCCAGACTAAGCACCTGATACTTACTTTCAATTCAAGTGTACTGCCCGACCCTATCGAGTCTGGGTACATCAGGCTTCGAGTGAGGCCATATATACCAAACCCTCTCCGATCTTTCGAATGCCAGTGGTTCGGCCACAGTTCCAGAACTGCCGAGGCCGCCTAACTTGTGCCAAATACAGTGCTGAAAAACACACATCTGATGCCTGTGAAAACTCTCTTCACTCTGCGAACTGTAATGGGGAGCATGCCGCATACTCGTGGTCATGCCCATGCTGTCAAAAAGAAAGGGAAATTGTCACAATTAAAGTAAAAAAAACATTTCCTTTAGGAAGGCACGAGGGCAGGTGTCCTACCTACCAGAAACCAGCTTTGCCGAAGTGGCGCGTCAGGGGGCAGCGCAACGACAGCCTCCGGCGGCTGTCATGCACACGCGTAGAGCTCCGGTGGTGACGCCATCACCCCCCTCGGCGGTTGCAGCCAGTGCTGCTCCGCCATCCAAGAAGGACCCACCAACCTCCGGGCTGGGGGCCGCGAAGGCCACGTCTTTTGAGGCGAGGCCCTCAAAACAAATAAAGCGCTTGCAAGAGCGCGTGTCCAGTGCCTCGCAAGAGGCAATGGACACAACACCGAGCGTGAGGGCACGCCAGCGCCTAAGGATCGGCGCGACTTTGTCGACCGATCCAAAAAAGAAAAATCTCGTGTCACGGCCCCTGGAAAGGGTCCTTGAGGTAATTTTCCATCCATGAGCACACAGCACAAAACACATCTAAAATGGAGACACAGATCTTACAGTAGAATGTGAGAGGACTTCTTCATAGCATCGATGATATCAGAGAACACCTTAATAAACATACTCCAAAGGTGCTGTGTGTTCAGGAAACACACCTCAAGTCCACACAAACAAACTTTCTAAAGCAATATGCCATCTTCCGCAAAGACTATGATGACGCAGCCGCCTCGTCGGGCGGTGTCGCTATAATAGTTGATAAAGGTGTTGCCTGTAAGCAATTAAACCTCCGAACTTCTCTTGGGGCAGTTGCTGTCCGAGCAGTGCTGTTCGGGAAGCTACTAGCAATTTCTTTTATTTACATTCCTCGCCCCGCCGTTGTGGTCTGGTGGCTAAGGTACTCGGCTGCTGACCCGCAGGTCGTGGGTTCGAATCCCGGCTGCGGCGGCTGCATTTCCGATGGAGGCGGAAATGTTGTAGGCCCGTGTGCTCAAATTTGAGTGCACGTTCAAGAACCCCAGGTGGTCGAAATTTCCGGAGCCCTCCACTACGGCGTCTCTCATAATCATATGGTGGTTTTGGGACGTTAAACCCCACATATCAATCATATTTACATTCCTCCATGCTATCAACTTCCGAAGACAAAATTTTAAAGCTTCATTGATGAACTTCCTCCGCCATATATAGTCGTTGGTGATCTAAATGCACATAATCCCCTATGGGGCGACTCCCATTTGGATGCAGGAGGACGCCTAATAGAACACTTTCTGTTTTCGTCAGGTGCATGTTCACTTAACAAAAAAGAATCAACACGTTATAGCACTACACACAACACCTACTCTTCTATAGACCTGAGTATTGTCTCGAGTACACTAATTCTATATCTGGAGTGGTCTGTTCTCAAAAACCAGTATGGGAGTGGCCACTTCCCGATAATGTTGAAGCTAACAAAACAAGATACATGCTCGCCTGACTCCCCTCGTTGGAACACCAAGTCAGCCAACTGGAAACTGTTCCAAGAAAACACATTTTCAGATGAAGATGACATTGCTGATTTTAATATAGACGATGCTGTGGCTTACCTAACAGGTTTTATTATTGACGCTGTAGAGAAATGTATTAAGCAAACTAACGGAATGACTAATAAGCGTTGCATCTCATGGTGGAACGACGATTGTCGGAAAGCGTGCAATAGTCAAAATAAAGCTTGGAGATTACTTCGAAATCACCCAACGGCTGAAAACCTCGTCAATTTCAAACAGGTCAAGTCACAAGCCAAAAGAACGCGTCGTCTTGTAACGAAAGAAAGTTGGAATAGGTACATCTCTGGTATCGATTCTTACACCGACGAAACAAAGGTTTGGAATAGGGTAAACAAGTTAATGGGTCGGAAGTCGCACCCCCTACCCTTGGTTAATAGCCGAGGTGAGAGCCTGGAGGAGCACGCGGACTGCCTAGGAAAACACTTTGACTATGTCTTAAGTGCATCAAACTATACATAAACGTTCTTAAACTTCAAAGAACGCGAAGAGTGGCAGCCTCTTCAATGAAAACGTCCATCCAGTGAGACTTACAACTGCCCGTTTACATTAGCTGAACTTAAGGCATCTCTTGCGTGCTGCAACAACTCGGCGCCAGGTGGTGAGCGTATAACGTACGAAACGGTTAGGCACCTTCACCCCGAAGCACTAAAAACACTCCTAACCCTCTTCAATGTCATGTGGGCAGCTGGGTATATTCCATTGTCATGGAAAGAAGCTATAGTCATCCCGGTACTTAAACAAGGCAAAGACCCGTCCTTGGCCGCCAGCTACAGGCCAATAGCGCTAACAAGCTGTCTATGCAAACTACATGAGAAAATGATAAACTGGTGCCTAATCAACTTTCTAGAAAGTAACTGTATACCAGAACCCCTTCAATGTGGTTTCAGAGAGGGGAAGTCGACAATAGACCACCTTGTTCGCAGAGACATACATCAGAGATGCATTTATTCATAGGCAGTATGTACTTTCGGTATTCCTAGACTTAGAGAAGACGTACGATACCACATGGCGATTCGGGATTCTACGCGATCTTGCCGCCATGGGCATCCATTGGAACATGCTAAACACAATTGAAATTTATCTGTCTAACGGAACCTTTCGCGTAAAAGTAGGAAATGCTCTCTCTATATCATTTACCCAAGAGACTGGTGTTCCGCAAGGGGGCGTGCTTAGTTGCACACTCTTTCTTGTGAAAATGAACTCCCCGCAGTCAGTCATTCGAAGCGCGATGTATTAGTCCGTGTATGTTGATGATGTTCGGATGAGTTTCAAATCACGAAATATGTCTATCTACGAGCGACAAGTGCAGCTCGGAGTGAATAAATTCTCTAAATGGGCAGATGAGAATGGTTTTAAAATAAACACCAAGAAAAGTACTTGCGTACTTTTCTCGAACAAACGAGGGGTAATGCCACTACCAAATGTTGCGATCAAGGGAGACCAACTCTCTGTGAGCAGCGAGCATAAATTCTTGGCAACCACTTTAGGTTATAAGTTCACGTTTATTACCCATATTAAATATGTCAAAATGAAATGTTTGAAAGAGATGAACGTCCTAAAACTCCTATCACGTACAACATGGGGTAGTGATCGAAAGTGCCTCTTGAAGTTGTACAAAAGCCTTGTCGGGTCGCGCCTTGTTTATGCCTCAATAATTTATCATTCCGCAACGCCAAGTGCAATAAAAATCCTAGACCCCGTTCACCGTCTGGGTATCCGACTTGCAACCGGTGCTTTCAGGACAAGTCTGATCCAGAGCCTCTATGTAGAGTCGAATCAGTGGTCACTTCACCTGCAGCGATCCTATAGCAGTTTCACTTATTTTTTAAATGTACGCGCAAACATCAAGCATCCTTCTTATTCAACTATAAACGATATGACCACTGCCACCTTCTTCCATAATCGACCCGCAGTGAGAAAGCCGTTCTCTCTGCGTGTGAGAAACTTAAGTGAAGAAATGGGTGTTCCACTGCTAGAACTTTGTCCTTCGCCCACAGCGAAACTTTTACCGCCGTGGTAGTAGCAGCTTATACATTGTGACACCTCAATTGTCGAGATCACTAAACACGTACCAGAAGCATATATTAAAATGCATTTCCGACAACTCCAGTCCAACTACTCATGCGTAGAGTTCTATACCGATGCTTCTAAGTTGCATGCAGGGGTGGCTTATGAAGCCGTTGGACCATCCTTCTCGGAATCCCGTGTACTGCACCCGGAAACAAGTATATTTACTGCTGAGGGTTATGCACTATTGTCGGCTGTGAAGCATATACGGAAATCAAACATACAAAAATCAATTATATATATTTACAGACTCGTTAAGCATCGTGAATGCATCAAGGTTACTTTTTAGATTCAAAAATCTGGTAATAATTTAGTTGTATTGCGTCCTGTGTACTGCGTATATGTCCAACCAGCATGTTAATAATTGCTGTGTACCTGGCCATAGAAGTATCGAGGGGAATGTATTGCGCGCTATGAACGCGCGCAATTATATTGCGCGCTATTAACCCTACCGCTACTGTCCCTGCAACAGACCTAAAATCCTTCCTACGTAAGAAACTGCGGAGCCACTGGCAACGCTTGTGGGACACAGCAATAAATAATAAGCTTCACTTGATTAAGCCGCAGTTATGTTACTGGCCCTCCGCCACGAGAAAACGGTAAACTGATGTCCTATTCTGTCTTCTCAGAATAGGACACACTTATGGTACCCATAGCTTTCTGCTGACTGGCCACGAACCTCCTACTCGTGGTAGATGTGGCGAGAGGCTAACCGTCCTCCGCGTCCTCCTGGAGTGTCCGGAAGCTGAAAGAGAAAGAAAGAAATATTTTCCTTTAGCATACCGCTATCATCTTCCTTTACAGCCTAATATTTTTCTCGGCGAAGAGCCACTTTTCGATGCAAAATCAGTTCTAAACTTTCTAAAGGATGTAGTGTTGAATGTTTTTGGCCCAACAAGTTCATAGCCCATCCTCTGTCCAGAAGATGCCGCTGTGATAGCAGCTTTCAATGAGCCCAGGCCTCCATGCTCTTGTTTTAAGGGCTCTGCCGAGGCACTGGTGCTCCACGCCAAGTTTTTGTTTCTTATACGTATTATTTTTAAATAATTTTACGTCGGCATAGCACACAATCGTAATTGCCATAATTTCACTATATGTATGTTTTACGCACCTACAGTGACTGTTTTTAGGCCCATTTACAGCAACGTCACATCTGTTTTATCCACACTGCATATCGCGCAGTTCATTATTATCGCTCTGGCATTCTTTGGCCACATCTGGCCCTTGCGCCAATAAACTCCACTAATCATTACGGCGTCTCTCATAATCTTATAGTGGTTTCGGGACGTTAAACCCCACATATTAATCAATCATAGTTGAAATTACCGAAGTGTGAAATGGCGATATAATAAGTATGCACTCTCCTAATGTGCTACATATTATATCAACACGTACCACAAGTTCCTCCTACTATACTTAAAGGGGCTACGAATGAGGCGGCCACTATTGTGGTCATTAAATTACCCGTGCTTCTATCAATCATGGTTCGTGAAAATACGTGAGATCACATCCTCGCGCATGAACAGAAGTATTGTGTGGTCTATTAGAAACGCTGATATACGAGAGACTCGTGTGCTGCCAGGGTGCACTAAAGAGATCCGAGAGTGTTCGTTCGGCCAGCGGTGGTTTGGCATCCCCCCCTTTAAATGAAGGCTCCTCCTTCACCAACATTTCACATGCGTTATCCGAACATCTCTCTTCAGCACGTAGAATCGCGGACGAAAGCCTGTAAAGGTTAGCACTCATTTTTTGGCTTATCTGCCAGAAAAATCTGCGAGAACTCAAAAGAACAATGATGAAGGCACACTCAATCCCACAAAGTCACCGGTGGTTTTTGTAGGTTTTTTTGCAGGGAAGCATGAAATAGAAGGCCAAGTTCTTCACGCTTCTATCTCAGTAAAATATTTCTCAAAGTTTGCTAGCATATTTGCCCAACTGCGAAAGCAAGGCCAGTCAACTGCGGCACACGAATGTATGACCGGCGACTGGCCAGGCTGATGTTTTACAACAAAAACCAAAACGCGTGTAGAGGGCGCTACCTGTGCCGTTACTGCTCATGCGCAGTAGTTTCCCCGCAAATGTTCAATTCTCTGTGCCGTCGGGCAGACACTGGTCTCACAAACGGGTATATAAGTAGCACCCCTGTGTTGCGCGATGTTTATGGAATTCCAATACTGGGGTGATTCTCCTTCTTTCTTTGTGTTTCTCTCACTCTGTTTCTCGAAACTGCACTGAGCCTTTTTCAGTACAAAGGTCTCGATGCCCTAACACTGCGGAAGAGTCGAAGTGTTGCCCTAGACGACAATGCCTTGTTTTCTCCGCTTCCCTAGCCAGGCATGTGGCCTCTCCAACCTCCTTGCTTTGACAAAGCCTCTTTGTGGCATCAGGGCAAGACGCCGAACTGCACGCATCACAAACATCCTAGCCAGAAAAGGTTGTGACAGTGAAGAACACTTGCCCCGTTTTTCACGGCGCTCCAGGTGCAGCTTAGCTTGTCGTTTGGCACAAAGTTTCCCCTGTGAGAACTGAAACGTCAGAAGTTATTGAAGCGATGCACCTGCAGGGATTAGAAAGCTGGAGCCAAGTAAAGAAATACAATCACGCTGCCGTGGGCACGTAGGCTTTTTCGAAATTTACAAGAGTCCTCTCCAAGTTTATTCTTTTTCCGGAAAGCTTCACGACTCGCATACAAGCAGAAGACGCAGTTTTTTTTTGTAACAACAGTTCTAACGCTTCAGGTTTGACGCTGCACTGGTAAAACAACACAGTGCTTCTCGCAGAGTCGGAGTGAAAAACAAAAGATGCTTCATTGTCTTCGTTTAGAACAAGGATGCCTACTACTAAACTTGGCGAGAAACTCTGGTGGGTATTGACAAAGCACAGGCAGCTGGAGACTGTCCAAACATTCTGTGAGTGCTGCAGATAGGCATGCGTCTACACGAGTTGTATGAATCGGGAGACTGGTACTATGGTTGCCGTTTAACGCGTCCAGTTGGCGTAAAGAGGTAAGCGGATGGTTTATTGGAGGGCCAGTCGTTACGTGATACTGGCGGGAACAGCACGAAAAAACAGGACTGAGAAAGAATGACGATGCGGCGCAACCACTGACATCGTTGACCAAGCCAACGTTGGCGTAGATTACACCACTAGCCTTGTCGCTATAAATGGCTGCAGGCACGACAGCAAATCCTCTCCATTTGTCTGATTCGAGCTGCCTTAACCCAGAATCACGTAAAAGCAACAGAATAATGCCTGGTTAAATCGAAATGTGGCTGTCGATTTCCTTCGGAAGCACGCTCACACCGGTGCTGACGCATCTGTTAAAGTCCTACGACGAAACCTTCGAGACGCTGTGTCAAACAAAGGAAAGAAGTCCGGCCTTATTTAGCCATGGATGCTCGCAGAACTTCGGGCCGATGCTGAGCATCTTTTTCCACGGGTTTAGGCAAATCTAGCGTGCTTACTAGGTGAATTTTCTGCGAACCTATAGCAGGGTGATTCTTCCGCGGACGGGTCGCGAGAACTTTCAGCCACATTAACTCGGTGACCTGAGAAGCAGACCCTAATACTCGGTAACAACACTGACGTCCTCCTTCTGGTCGGGCTTCGCGGAAACAGGCTTCGCGGAAACAGGCAACGCGAAGACAGCGCTTGAAGAATGTTGACTGACTCCACTATGGTGCTCCGTCTGTCCACCTATACTTCTAACACCGTCGCCGCACCTACGAAAGACCACGAAAGGGAAGCATGTGCTGCCATTGCAAAATAATATTTTCATTTCAAGTGGCGAACAACGGACTGTACGTGCTATTACGATTCTGCGTTTCCTCGAATGAATAAGTGGAGTGGCCTTGGTGGTCACGTATTAAACTATTTTACACTTGCATATTAACGCAAGTCGCCCATTAACGTTCCTATTTTTACGTTGTTCCATCTGTGGGGGCGTTCAGCTGTTTTTTGCATTCGTAGTTTCACCGCAGCTCATATCAATGTTCTTTGTGTGAAAGATATATCCTACATTACTAAAACTATGCGTTCAGCGGTCAAGCAAACTGTTCTATCGTTCGTTCATGATGACCTCGACTATATAACAGCACAGAGAAAGCTTTAAAAAGCGAAATATGACAGCGGTAACTTTTGTTTAACGAAGTAGAGCTTGTTAGGCGTTTACGTATTGCATCGTGTTGGTGAGCAGGCTGGCCGAGACGACGATCTCTTCATAGCCAAGCGCTGTGCTTCTTATGCGTAGTTATTTCTTCTGCCCAGTGTTCACCGAATCAGGTATGAATAAATTCACTACTAAGTGTAAATGCTTGGAAAAACACTTGGAATTACCAGCAACATATTGCATGGCTGTTCTATAAGTGGAATAGCATTTTCTTGTCCACATAACGTTACTGACATCATTTTCTCCCACTGGCGCGAGATCATCTTCGTCAGAACCACTGATTGATTGCATATACATCGCTGCAGTTTATGCCATTGACAAATGATGTGTCCACGAATTCCGCAGCGTCACCGTTGCCTGATGTGCGGCTGTTGGCTGCTGTGTCACGCACATTTCGGTATCGGGGTTGGAGCTGGCAGCGCATTGCACGGTGACCGTGCGTTTTAGCGTAGACGTCATATGTTTGTCGTAGATGCGTATATAGTGATTGTTGTTGTGCTGATGAAAAACTACACATTCAAATGTCTTTCATGCTTCCGTCTTGACGCCTCAGTTCCATTTTTGTCGTACCAAAATGTTGACAGCACGTACTCAACCTGCCGGTGATCTTCGCTGGGAGCGCCTGTACATAAATACGAAATGTGTCGGACAAACAAAACCATCCATGCCAGATTTCGGACAAATATCGCTCACCTGACGCTAGGCATCCAAAGGCTATACGACTTACCGTGGCTGTCCTTATTACCAGACAGCCCGCTTCCATTTTCTATCTTCATTCCGGGGGAATGAAGATAGAAAATTTGAGCATCCAACAGCTGTACGAACAAGCATGATTGCGTGAGCAATTAGCTTGCAACACAGTACAAAGAAAAGACGTGTCTACAGCTTCAAAACCACGGCCACTGAAACAGGGTGCCACGGATATCTTGAACCGGAAGCCGATGCAGACGGCGCCTCCCATGAGCCTTTGCGGGTTGACGCCTCACTTACTCAGATGCTCTCTTCGGCACAAATAAATTGAAGAAAAGGTTCGTGGGGCCACTTGGCACATTGACTTTGATGTTTCCATCTATTCGTATTCAGATGTACCTGATTCTAGCCCAATAGTTGTCCGTGACAATGTTGCTGAGTGCTTTCATGTCCTTAAGTTACTTTTGTCCGGCGATGCCGAATTGAATTGCTGAGTGCTTTCATGTCTTTAAGTTACTTTTGTCTGGCGATGCCGAAATGAATCGAGGACCGGACGATAAGGTTCGAGCAGTTATTGCTAGCCTTTCCGCTAAAGCTGACTCTCGTTGTGCGAAACTTCTTCATGTACTTAACGTAGTTCAAACCAATCAATCAGCATTAGAACAAAAAGTAAACGATCTTTCTAATAGCCTAGCCACAGTTGAGTCGTTGGGAGAATCGTATAACACTAGCCAACGTAATAAATGATCATCCGCAAGCAGTAAATACGGCCATTAGAAGCGCAACGGCTGCACTAAATTGCCGAGTTGACTAGTGAGAAGATCGTTCTCGCCGGGATAATTTGATAAATTTTTCACATCAAGGTCAACATTCAAGGTCAACGAACATTCAAGGTCAACGAAATGTTTATCATTCTTGAATGTTTAGATTTCAACCTCAAGCAACCAGTGCTTCAGCCCACTCGTTCCTCTTCACATTCTGCTAATGTACTATACCTGCTACTGACAACTACAGACCTTGTCTTACCTTAAGTTTTAGGCCTGTTCTAAGTGATCATTGCTTTATCCATTGCAGTATTTATGCCCTTTCGCATTGCCCGAAGCAAGTTAAAATATTAATGATTACAAAATTGCCAACTTTTCTGCAATTAATATTGAACTTGCTGATTTCATCACAGACTACATGCCGGGTTTTTAGTCACACCATTCATGAAAACTGGCTTATGTTTAAAGAAAAAAAATCCTTTGATTTACCACTATATTCCTAAAAAAACTGATTATTTCTTCTTCCATGGCCCCTTAGTTTAAAGCCAATCTGCCGCACGGGCGTCTGCGTAAGCAGGTGTTTGGTGTGTAAGGACGCCAGGGACCCTAGCTGACAGGGGGCGGGGGGGAGTTCTCACCAGAAAAAGATTGCCCACCCTGGTGCAGTATATAGCCATTACCTCCCACATGCAAAAGCGCGTGCTTACAGGAGGTTTTCAGAGGCACAGGATGGGAACAGTGAGGGATAAAAGTTAATGGAGAGTACCTTAGTAACCTGCACTTCACCGATGACATTGCATTGCTGAGTAACTCAGGGGACAAATTGCAACTCACGATTACGAAGTTAGACAACGAGAGCAGAAAGTTGGGTATTAAAATTAATCTGCAGAAAACAAAAGTAATGTAAACAACCTCGGAAGAGACCAGCACTTTGAGATAGGTAGTAGGGCACTTCAAGTTGTAAAAGACTATGTCTACTTAGGGCAGGTCATAACCGCGGAGCCGAACCACGAGATTGAAGTAAGTAGAAGAATAAGAATGGGGTGGAGCACATTTGGCAAGCACTCTCAAACTATGACAGGTAGATTGCCACCATCTCTCAAGAGGAAGGTACATAACAGCTGTATTCTGCTGGTACTTAGCTGCGGAGCAGAAACATGGAGACTTACAAAGAGGGTCCAGCTTGAATTGAGGACGACGCAGTGAGCAACGGAAAGAAATATCGTAGGTGTAACATTAAGGGATAAGAACAGAGCAGAGTGGATTAGGAAACTAACTGGGTTAATGATATAATAGTTGAAATCAACAAAAGGAAATGGACATGGGCCTGGCACGTAGCGCGTTGACAGGACAATCACAAGTAATTAAGGGTAACTAACTGAATTTCCAGAGATGGCAAAAAGGCTAGGTGAGCAAATGAGATTAAGAAGTTTGCGGGTATAAATTGGCAGCAGCAAGCACAGGACCGAGTTAACTGGCGGAATACGAGAGAGGCCTCTGTCCTGCAGTGGACGTATTCAGGCTGATGATGATGACGATGATGATGATGACAACGATGATGATGTTGAAGCGCTTACTAAACAAGGAGAAAAGAATTTTCCACCACGCAAAAGTGACGATGACGTCTGAACGTTGAGACATTTACTTCCTCGCTGAACGCGAGTACAAAGATGCCATCGCGCAAGCTTAAGACGTATTTTACAACACTGATCTCCCCACCCTATTGAAAGATAATCCTCTACAGTTTTGGAGCGTAGTGCGCGGCAGCAGATCTACAACGCTCTACTTACTCGAAAGCAACGGTGATCCTGTTTCTAGTCGTGCCTGCAGCAACGTGCTCAGTTATGCTTTTGTTTCTTGTTTTTCTGACGAAGTGATCTCTTCAAGTCCTGATGTCAAAGACTCTTCTTTTTACCTTATAGACTTCATCTTTCGGCAGTGATCACAGTTGGCTGCATGCTGAGAAAACGGAACTGAGTTTTCATTCACCACAGTAATCACTGAATGATATTGTTATGAGAAAATGAAAATACTACGAGGAAATATTGCAATATGGTGTAATTTCCCCAACATTTCTGATGTAACAATTTTCCTTGAAGGCTCTCTGCTGTGTGTTCCACCTTTGCAACGCTTTCGCGCCTTGTGCTTTGGCGTTGCAGAGCAGGCTAGCGCTAAACAGGGGCTCTTTAACATTACATCACTTGTTCATGTTTTTATTCTGCTGTGACTGGTCGATGCAGTAATAAATGGGAATAAATGAACTTTTTTATGTATCGGCAAAAGCATTTGCTGCTTCAGGAAAATCATTCTTTTCTATCAAAAAAGAATAGTATCACAGCTGCTCTGCCAGAGCTGCTGTGAGACGATGATTGTGACGAGTATTGTTAAATGTTTTATTTTGGCTGTGGTCTCCGATCAACCTGGTCTGTGTTGCGTATGGTAATTTGGAGTGATGGAGGCAGCTTGCAAAGTGGCGACGAATAACCAGTAGACTAGAGCACAGTTAGAAACTAAGCTTTCAACTTGCCCCGCAACCTGACCCCCTGGACCAAAGAGAAGGTGAAAGACCATGGTTTTATATGCGACGCAGCTCTTTGGCTAGTCTGTGTAACGCTGTCTGTCCGTGTCTTCTTTCCAACGCACCGCACCACGTACGCCCCACCTCAGTTGTTGGAATGATGCCAAGCAAGTCAAGTAGTAGCTGCGCGCTGACGTCACGCCCTCACTCACCCGCAGCAGTTGCCGGCTCCTTTCAACACACGTAGGTGGTGTTGCTCTTCTACCTACTCGCAACCCACTTCTCTCTTGCTTCTCCCTCTCTACCGCCCGCAACGCTCCGCCGCATGCTTGCGGAAATACTCTTTTGGCTTGTTTATCTGCGATTAAGCTTGCACTAAATCAAACCCACCTCCCATGTCTTTCCGTTTGAAATGAAAGTATACTAAAAAGGCTACACCGAGTTTCGCATAAAATTTATCTTCCATCACCCGCGTCGATGTCCGTTTCTGCCGGGTCAACGGCGGGCGCACCGCTGCTGCTTCGTATCCTATCATGGTTCCTTTCGAATAATTGGCCCATAATTTTTAGCACTATGTATGCTTAATTAGGAGTCAGGCTAGTTGGTTTTCATACAACATGAATTGTCGTTTAAGCTCCAAATACAAATCGGACAACACAGAACCACACACGTGCAGTGTTACCCTTTTCTCTTCGTCTCTCTGGGAAACGATAAGGTTACAGTTGTGAGCATACACGCACAACCTGTAAACGCCGTTACGCTGCAAATGAAAATATGTTATTATACTCATGTGAATCCGTATTGCCAGCTGCTATTTGTAGCCGCTGATAATGCTATCGTCGGCAAATCTACTTGAATTGCATTTAGAAGGAGATGCTTTCCAGCTATTCAAAGAAGCTTTAGGTATTGTTCGGCACGTGAGTGCGCTGTTTAATGTGCATGCACTGTAATGAGCGACATACTATTTCAAGGATTGGTGATTTCACGTAACAAGCAGGCAATCTTATGTCACACAGGAAACTTCAAATGCCAAAGAACCAATAGCAAACAATATGCTGCACTGAAAATTGTTCATTCTCATAACCTTTACGTGGCCGTCCATAACTGGTCATTGTGATGAATCATTATCACGTCATTTCTTGCCTCTCGTTACGAACTGGGACTGTGTGCATGACCCAGAATGTTTGGATCAGCCATACAAAGCTAATGACAATTTCGAAAACAAGCAACGAGTCATAGAATATGAATGTTTATGACGCTGGTATAAAATTGGAGCTGGCACTGAAGCTACAATTGACGTTATCCAGACATGACGTGGGTCTGTATAGTAGGAGCACATATACAATGTTTATCTCCTTGTAATAAATTCAGATATCTAGCATTGTAGCCATAATCACTTGGCACTGATTTGATGTAAGCACAGTACATTTTCCAAAGCATATTGATACCTTGAGTGGCTCTGGGGCCGAATACATGGCTGCCACACGAAATCCTTGGGTTTGATTCCTGCTATGATCCAGATGTTTATTCTTCGCAGTCGCCTGATGAACGCTGCCCACGCCGAATTTCGAAAGGTTCTCGCGTTTAAATTACGTACATCTGTTGTCACCGTTCCTAGGTTGATACAAGTTCTGAGGATCATACCCGCATACCGCAGCCCGTGGTATACAAGTATGTGACACACATGACTCAATAACTAGTTTCATGACGTACACATGATTGCCACGTTATTTTCACGGGAGCAGACACATGCTCTCATACTCTCGTGTTTTCCTACGCCGATTTTGGTCTGTTTTAAGATGACGAGGCAAATACTAGAATCAACTACTAGTACATCGTTAATCGGTCATATCTGTTAAGCATATATGGCGTAGTCCTCGTCAGGGTGAAGTGCGCTTTACAAGTAAAAAACGACTCCGCTTATAACTTGTAATGAGAGTCACTGCATGTCTATGAGATTGATATTTATGCTCATCTTCATATGTCAAGCAGCCTTGAAGCAGTGATAGATCTTAGTCAAATTTTCTTTAGTTTGCTGCACGCATTTACCCATGCTTGCGATAGGCCGTAATAGTTTTTTTGGTAAATTAAGCTCCACGTTGACAACACAATTTCTAACGCGTTATTTTTCAGGCAGACCTCTTCGCAACCTTGTTGACATTACAGTTGCACTGTGACTTCTGATATCAATGAAGTACCCCCATTCCAGAGGTTTTATCGGGCAATCTGTGGGAGCAAGGTAATCGTTGTTGAGAATTGTTCACTTGGTCTCAATTGAAAGAGCACCTAGGACCGGACTACATACCTACTCGCATATAAATATCTTGTTCGCTGCGTATATGCGCTAGAAAACTTACGCGAAAAAACGCGTAATATTCTCTATTTTTCTCGTACCTTTCGTCACTCTTGTCCCTGAAACAATAGCGTTGCGGCGATGTGTCGTTGTTGTTTGCAAGCGTGCAGTCGTCCTTATTCTTTACGTCAACAGATTGAGAACCGTACAGAATGTTTCACCGCCCAGCGTTGATATGCCATACGATATGCTATGTATACACTGATGTAACTAGATTGTGCATTCTTGTTTGCAGCCCTTACCCCGGCGCCAACAGGAGCAATGTGGTAATACACAAAACCTCGAGTGATCAGTTCACTAGTGATGAACGAATAAACCCCGTTCTTGTTCAGAGCATAGTACATTGTAATCAATTTTTCAGAACGCGTGAACGCCTGCGAGAGCTGCCAGTGCACGCAACTCGAGTTTACTTACGCTGTACTGTGCACCATCCATACCTGGCGGTTGCCTGTTTACGGGAATTCTGATGCAAGTCACTGGAATGTCACTGCGCCATCAACTCCTTCGCGTTTATTCACGTTTGTGGTGTAGGATCACAACACAACAGAAACTACCAGCCTTACCGTAAGGGTACAATCACAAACGCGAGGCATTTCACGCACAGAGTTACTGGGCGAGCGCGACCTTACCGGCCTCTGAAGGTAAACGGAGAAAATGACCACCTGTGAATCTTTCCTCCAGGGGAGAAACGAGCACTAGTGTCAATGTGGAATTTTACCAGCCGACAGGTATTGTCGGTAAAGTTCTCGTACCTCGCATTCATTGTCACGGCGAGAACTTTGCTGGGCGCATAGCTTCCTAGCAATGCGAAGTCACCCCCTTGAATTACGCTCTCTACGCACATTGCTGGTATAGTTCGTGTTCTGTGTCAATCAGCGCCCCTCTATGAGACTCGGTTGCCATGATAGAGTACACTCTAGCCACGCCGAAACGCCGTGAGGTAACGCTTGAGGATCATTTCTTGGAAGGCGAAACTGCAAGTGCACACACGACAACAGGCGAAAAAGATACAGCAGGCGAAAAAACTGTTCCCAGCTGTAATTCTGTACTGCCTGAATACGACTCATGTGCTGAAAAAACTTTTGAAAACAGAAAAGAGCATGATGCATGCACGGAAACCGTGATTTCTGATGACATTCGTCCTTACGTGTTTAATGGACCAACACATCAGGACTTGCAGCACGACTAGTCTAGACAACGATTACTAACGATGACATGAAAACCAGGCGCTAACTAATGCCTTCCCTTGTTAGTAAGCGTAAACTGAAGTTCCAACCTCATCGGTAGGTGCAAGCTCTTGGTGTAAGCTTGGTCCCCTCGCCATTCACCCGTCAAAATTACGCGCTCAAAAATATCAGAAGCCCCAATGAGTCTGACTACCACAAGACCGCTGCTATGTACGTGACATATTTGCTAGCAATCAAAGGCGAGTCAGTCATTGAAAAGGTGGAGTCATCAGCGCAAGCACAAAATGAAATATACCCATGCCACGCGGGCCTAGAAAACGACATGCGGAAGCGAAGGATTCAGTTCCCGAATGACATTTTCTTCGGCGGCGCTGGTACACGTCCAAAGTGAATGGCATTTGACTTGATGATGTTGATCGCAGCACCTTCCTTGTGAGCACTGGGTGAGTAGCAATAAAAAACAAACAAACATTTACAAGCTTCATACGCATCACATAATAAATACATGTATAAATAAGCATATTACGCTGCCGTTAGATTTCGTTGGTTACTTTCTTTCACGACGTCGCAACTGACCACGTAGCAACTTAAGCCAAAGCTAGTCAGATCCCCAGCGTAAAAATAAATTGATGCCTGTCGCATTTATTTCACAGCGCCTACCACCTGAAGACACGGTTTGAAGCACATGTTCAAGTGATTAGTGAAAGTAAAATACGCGAAAAGTTTCTTTCCAGTCGAATCAAATGTCATTTTATACAATTACTTCATCAGCTGTGCCGTCGAAAGTGCGTATTTCTCAGTTGAATGAGTTCTGGCGGTGGCATTAGGTGCCGAATGGCATTTGGGCGAATGCCATTTCGTTCATTCCAGTGGCACCGCGCGATTGACATTCAATCGAAAGGCATCAAAAGGTAAATGTAATTTTCTCAGCTCGTGTGGCACGGGTATTAAACAGAGAAAAAACTGATCTCCACCATAGAAACTGTGATCTTCTGTGGGCGACATAGTGATTATAAAAGACGACTATGAGAACCATAATATGATTATGAGAGACACCGTAATGGGGCGCTCCGGAAACTTTACCTCTTTGGAACTTTAACGTGGACCTAAATGAAAGTGCGCGGGTCTCGAGCGTTTTCACCATGACATGAAAACACGACAGGAATTCGATTCTGCGACCTGCAGGTCAGCAGTGGAGCAGCATAACTACTGGACCATCGTGGCGGGTAGTAAAAAAGACGTTTGGGGTGAAATCACTATGTGCTACTTTTCGTCCAGCTGTAAGAGGGCAAGTACAACGGATTAAGATACATTGTTTAAAATCAGTTTCACACGACGGCAGAATAACTTCGTTCTTTCCTATTGCCTATACTCCTTGTTTTTCTGTGGCACCTCTCATTTGCAGATGCGGTTCGCGAATATGAGAGGCGTGAATGGCAATACAAGAACCCAAGATTGCATATAACAATCCTCGTAAATTTAGGGTAGCATATGTGGCAAATATTATGACATCTAATACGCAGGATAATCTTCGTGTCAATTGAAAAAGATTACCAACAGCATTCCGCTTTCGTGTGTCTGTTTTTGCGTGAAATATCGCTTGCAAAGAGTTTATTTCATTTCTTCTAAAAATTATTGAACTATGTATGTTGCCTTTAATCTTGCATGATAACATGTCCACTTGCATCCATGTTTCTTCATTCTGTGCATTTATGGTTGTGAGTTATGCCGCTAGATGCAGAAATCACTCAATGTGCGGTTCCACCGTGTCAATGTAAAGGGACGAACAGATGAAGCGAATCAATGCAATTTTTTTAATACGTCGCATATTTTTTTTTCAGATTTATGTTCCTTGTTCTTCCGCTGTTTGGCATGCTACTGAAAAATAAAACTCTTGATCACTACAACTGCCTACACTACATTTCTCATGATGCTGCATTAGATTTATGTTCATCATCTTTTTATTGTTCAGCTTGAGTTGCATGATGGGTATATTAGCAGAGATTTTTAAGGTTGTGATAGGCCTGCACATTTACCTGTGTTGCACCTTCACACAAGAGAACAATTAGGAGTGCCTTTAGCAATTAATGCACAGTAAAAATATGTAATAATATTGATACGAAGTATCACTACCAGGAAATACAAGGGAAGCGCAGGTAGAGAAGGAAGACGCCGTTGCCTCCACTGCGATCCCCCCGGAGTGGGTACGAGCCATGGTGGTTGAGATCATCATCATGATACTGTGATCACGGACTCAGGGCCCATTAAAAACACCATTAAGTTACCTTACCTTGTGTAACAGTATATTGTACACTCGCATGCAAGCGATGTTCGTTGGATAAGCCGAATATTCTGTCACGCACGAGCGTGAACGTATGCGTGCGTGAGCGCGTGTGCATGAAGGGTGTGTGAGCGTGTGCTTGTGTGTGTTCAGATGTTAGCAGAACGTGCGAAGGTAGAAATGTTAGTCTCTGGCTTGAGTATACATTAGCACACGTTCGAAGAGTCACAATGTGTTATGCTTGAACGTGGCCTATAACCTTGTAACTGTGTATGACTTTTATCATTCAGACGAACCTCTGCCTAGTGAAAATTATTGTAGTGATCGACATTGGTGAGATCTGTTCCGGTGGGTACAAGTACGACCATTGCTGCAGCATGATTCCCAACGCCCAGCCGACTGAAAACGCTCGCGGCTGAGATTCCTGCCCGAAATCTCACAAAGTTTTAAAGCCTTCACAAACACTGCGACACGTTTTTTTTTGTATGCAGACATTATTCACTTAAGAGCATCCAGAAATTATATTTGTGATAGTAGCACTGCTTAGTTTCTAAATCATGTCAGCACGAAGCGACGAAAGAAAGAAAATGGCAGCATATTCACGTGGTGAATGATGGAGAGTGGGGCGAGGCACCCGTCCATCCATTCGTTCTTGCTTCCGTCCGTCCATGCGTGGGTCTGTGTGGCCGCCCTTGCGTCCGTCCGTGCGTGCGTATGTTGATGCGTCCGCACGTCCATCTGTGCGTCTGTCCCGGCGTTCGTCCATGCATACGCTCCTGCGTCCGCCTATTTGTCCATTCGTCCGTGCAGCCATCCGTGCATCCGTTTATGCATCTGTCTGTGTGCCCGTTCGTCCACCTATTCAACAATCTAAGTACTACCATCTCGCATCTTTTCATCATATATTCTTATAGAAAAACTGTCATCCAGCCGACATTCCAAGTTCAAACGAGAGGAGGCACACGCACACTTTTTTATGGCTCGCGCTTAGTGTCTACTTCCCAGCTTTAACCACCTCGAGTTCATGGTTTATACTAGTTCCCTGTATTCATGGCTCTGTGGCCCAACGCTCGCTAAACTTTTCTAAAACCAAGGAGGTTAAACCTAGCGAGTATAACGTACCAATCCTTTCTTGTCAGATAGTGTTCAATGTACATGCCAATGGCTGCCAAGGGGTAATGAGAGACAGGAGAATTCGGCTTTCAGTTAACGTGCATGCTGCGATTTTTTTATTGTTCAACAACGCACAGACGATATCTCCCACCGGTACCCCCTTCGAAGTCAAAATCTAAGACTGGTTACACACTATGACTACTACTACTACTACGAGGGACGAACGGGTGCCGCTTTAAGGAGCTTCGACCCTACAAGGTAGGTGTGTGGCGGAGGAGGAAAGGAGTTGCGCGGGAAACTTTAAGGGGGGGGGGGGGTTGAACCCCTCAACCCCCCTTGGCTACGCTTCTGTTATTCCATAGAACTACTCGGTTTTGATTTGATTGATATGCGGGGTTTAACGTCCCAAAACCACCAAATGATTATGACAGACGCCGTAGTGGAGGGATCCGGAAATTTCAACCACCTGGGGTTCTTGAACGTACACCCAAATCTGAGCACACGGGCCTACAACATTTCCGCCTTCATCGGAAATGCAGCCGCCGCAGCCGGGATTGGATCCTGCGACCAGTGGGTCAGCAGCCAAGTACCTTAGTCACTACTTGAACTACTTGGTCGATGACCAAGTAGTTCTGCCCCACCGTGGTGAAGCAGTACTACTTGGTCATCGACCTCCATGCTTTTTCGACACAGTTTTTAGCAACTATCCAGACATGCGACGCTATTGATTATCTTGTGCAAATTAAAAAATTGTCAGAATGGGTGCGCTATTGATGTTTTGCATTCATTATATTGCATATCGTAACAAAAAAGCGCAAGCCAGTGGGAGAAAAAAACAACAACATTCCTCTTCTAGCAACCAGCCACAGATCAGAACAATGCGTGCAGTATTAAAAAAAAGGTATATTAAGAGCTTGTTTTTCTTTCATGGGTACATTAATAATGAGCACAGGGAGTAATTGCAAGGAAAGTGTAGTAGATGTTATCTGTAGAATTTTTCGGTCGCAGCAAATTGTCTTTTTACCCACTTCACACTTATAAGATGATTGCGACAAAAACATTTCATTGGAAGTTGTTTGGCGTTCGCGTTTCCTTTCATATATTCAAGCAGTATTGTATTGACGACCTTTTTGTTTAGTCAGCCAATGTTAAACCCACCATGGCAACATTAAACCGCATCTGAAGACAGCAAAAACAGTTCTTGCAACAATACTGTGAGAGGTCGAAAACTGCCCTAAAATAATTGCCCACACATTTTCGGAACAGAAACGGGTTGGTATTCACATAGTGTCATTGTTATTACACAAACATGCAACCGTATTTGAGACCTGTTTAGTTGCGCAAGCGTACACGCTAATGTATCAACCTGCAAAATAAAAAAGTGCAACGTGCGTCTGTTTTTTTTTAACCACCACATTCATGTTTGCTCTCGATGCCACGAGTGCTGTCTGTAGAGCCTCAGCAGTAAAACTGTGCTAAGAGTGGCAAAAGCACAAGCTCGCTTCCTTATGGGTTACTGTACTGTTCGAGGCCTGTACAGTAACGACAGCAGCCGGTGGGAGGCCGCAGTGCCAAAAGCCTTATGCGCTTCGTGCGGTGCAGAAAACAAGTCAACAAGGCAGTTCATGCATGCAACTTCATTTTGATTGATTGATTCGTTTGATGATTGACAAGCGGAGTTTAATGTCCGAAAACCACCATATGATTATGAAATATGCTGTAGTGGACGGCTCCGGAAATTTTGAACAACAGAGATTCTTTATGGAGCACCCAAATCTGATCACATGAGCCTACAGCATTTCCGCCTCCATCGGAAATGCAGCCGCCGCAGCTGGGATTCGATCTCGTGACCTTCGGATCAGCAGACGAGTACCTTAGCCACTAGACCACCGCGACGGGGTGGCTAATTCATTTTGAGAAAGAGAAAAGTCGGAAGAAGACTGGCCAACGTGAGCGCTGTGTTTCATGTGTTTATTCTTTGCGCTATTTCAAAATGAACCCAAAGCAACTACCCCAACTTTTGCTTTTGCTACAGTTTATGCAACCACACGTTGCTCTTCTTTCTGCACAAAAACAAAAAAGGCAAAGGCTATCGTTGACCCTGCGCGCGAACGCATGTGATATTGCTTTAAAGAATCAGTCAGAAAGTTGCACTAGTTCGCAGGAACCGATCTAATTGTGAAGACATGCGTCGACGAACAAAAAAAGGTACGTCGTCTGGCTCTCTGGAGTCCGTGTTTATGCAGCTCACATTCTTCCACATTAAAAACGCAGGCCTTGGTCGCCAATGCAACGTGAAAGTAGCCAAGTGTCATTCATAAAATGCAAGGACTGCAATAGCTGTGAAAGCATTAGATATTCGCCTTAACCCGTTGACCACGCAAGTTCGTGCATGATGCAGTGGTGTTTTGCTTGCCTTCTGACGACCAGTAGACGAAGGGTCACACATCAAATATTGACGTTCAATGCTCCAGACTGTGCTAAATATGATCACTACGCATGTATTCACATAGATCTCACAATTTCACGTAGAACCATCGTAGAACAGCGCTGAAGCTCGGATGTCGAACGCACGCCTTACAGCCAAAAAGGGAAACAGAAAGTCGCCATAACACCTGCTACAGGAAGCAGGTGGCGCTTTGCACAGTCAAGAACCAAAACCGAAATCACGAAGACGTTTATAAGCATCTTCGATTGTTCTGTCATTGGCGGGCACCAACCATAACGGTGCAGAACAAACTTTTTTCTGAATGGAAAAAATGATTACTGCATACATACCCCTGGGCTGTTTGGCTGAGCTGTAGGTGTGGAAGAAAAATATCTTAGTGTCGAAAATTTTCACCCCTGCTGAGGTGTCATAACCTTTTGATCTGTAGATACCCGCCGTAGACAAATAAATAAATAAATAAAATTTGTGTGAATATGTGACACCGTCTAGCTGTTGGGTAGTGGGGATTCGGCAGGAGTTCAGAGGTTTCCTCTTGAACCTGTTTTTTTTTGTAATAATCAACTTGTGGCTGCAAACACAGATAAAGGGCTACATTCAGACGCTTTGAACCATTATGTTTTCTATACAATTTCCTTACACATAATTGTCTAAGCCACTTCTCATCTCGTGTTCAACTTATCACTTGACATGGCACTTCAAACTAGTCTCAGGTTGAAGCTAGTGACCGTGAGAAGTTAATATATTACCTTTTCTTGTCACTCTGATACCTGAGCACTTTTACTGCGAGCTATATGTTAAGTGCATTTGACGTTAATAAAGTGTTTTCCTTCTGGCATACTTTAGCAGTCCAGGTGTCTTCATCTCTCTTGTGTCGTACACGCCTTGTCGTACACGCCAGCGAATTTAATCCTCACGACATAGTGGCCTTAAAGCGACCCAGAATTTTGGGGAACGCGTGGAGTGAATAGCTTTGGAGTGAGTATAAGAGGAAAAAAACAATGAATGAGTCACTAGTGACACAATGTGACTCGTGCGGCTACATCACGCTATCACCCGCGTAAGCACTATTCACACCTTCGACTTGCATATCAAAAGAAACGCCGTCCAAACAGTAATAACTTGATACCGATTGCCCAGGCCAATAACCTCATCACTAGTGACTCAGGTGACGTCATCACACATATCACTCACGCACGCACTGTCTTCCCCTTCCGTCATGCATATAAACGAATCCTCTTTGAAAGGACAGTAGCTTGATACCTAAAACTCGGCCAAGCGACTGGATCACTAGTGACTCAGGAGATGTCATAACGCCTATAACCCACGCACGCAATGTTAAACCTGCTTCTTGCATATCAAATGAAACCTATTCGAGACGGTATAACTTCAACCCTGTCAATCGGCCTAGTGACGTCATCACTAGTGACTCACGTGATGTCATTTTGCCTGACAACCCCGCAAGCACTCTCTAACCTGCCTTCATGCATATCAAACGAAACGTCTTTGAGAGGGTAATAACGTGAACGCTGTCAATCGGCCTAGGGGCATAATCAATAGTAACTCACGTGACATCATCACGCCTATCACACACGCACGCACTGTCCTAACTTGCCTTCATGCATATAAACTGAAACGTCTTTGAGAGGGTAATAACTTGAACGTTGTCACTCAGACAATCGACTTCATCACTAGTGACTCAAGTGACGTCATCGCTCCTATTACTCCCGCAAGCACTCTCTAACCTGCCTTCATGCAAATTAATCGAAACGTCTTAGAAAGAGCACTAGCTTGATACTTAAAGCTCGGCCAAGCCACTTGATCACTAGTTACTCAAGTGACGTCATCACGCATATCACCCTTGCACACAAAGTCTAACCTGCCTTCATGCATATCAAACGAAACGTCTTTGAGAGGGTAATCACTTGAACACTGCCAATCGTAGTAGTGACGATGATCACTAGCGATTCGTGGCAGTCATTGCGCCTGACACCCACACAAGCACTCTTTAACGTGCCTTCATGCATATCAAACAAAACGTCTTTGAGAGAGTAATAACTGGAACACTGTCAATTGGCCCAGTTACGTGATCACTAGTGACTCATGTGACGTCTTCACACCTATCACCCACGCACACAATGTCTAACCTGCTTTATGCACATAAACTGAAACGTATTCGAGAGAGTAATAACTTCAACGCTGTCACTCGGACTAGTGACGTGAACACTAGTCACTCGCGTGACGTCATCACGCCTAACACTCATGCAAGCGCTCTCTATTATGCCTTGATGCATATCAAACGAAACGTCTCTGATAGGGTAATAACTTGAAAGCTGTCACTCGGCCAATTGACTTGAGCACTAGTGAGTCACGTGACGTCATCACGCCTTACACTCACGCAAGTACTCTCTAGCCTGCCTTCATGCATATCAACCGAGACGACTTTGAGAGAACAATAACTTGAGCGCCGTCACTAGGCCAATTGACTTGACCACTAGTGGCTCACGTGACGTCCTCACGCCTTACACTCACTCAAGCAATCTCTAACCTGTCCTCATGCATATCAAAACAAACGACATTAAGGGAGTAATAACTTGAACGCTGTCACTCGGCCTAGTGATGTGATCACTAGTGACTCACGTGACGTCATTGCGCCTGACACCCCGGTAAGCACTCTCTAACCTGCCTTCATGCTTGTCAAACAAATCGTTCTTGAGAGAGTAATATCTTGAACGCTGTCACTCAGCATAATGACGTGATCACTAGTGACTTGCGTAACGTCATCATGCCCAACCCTCAAGCAAGCGCTCTTTATTGTGCATTCACGAATATCAAACGAAACATCTTTGAGAGGGTAAAACTCGAACGCTGTCACTCGGCCTACTGATTTGATCACTAGTGACTCACGTGACGTCATCACACCTAACACTCACGCACGTGCTGTTCTAATCTGTCTTTATGCAAATCAAAGAAATCATTTTTAAGAGAGCAATAGCGTCATACTTATGACTCGGCCAACCCATTTCACTACTAGGGACTCACGTGACGTCATCATGGCTAACACTTACTCAAGCACTCTCTAGAGAGCCTTCATGAATATCTAATGAAACGTCGCTGAAAGAGTAATAACGTGAAGGACGTCGCAGACAGCGTCTGCTTGTAAAAAACTGACTGGTCGCTCTGCCCAGACCTGCCAACTGGTATATATAGGCACCGGATTTCGCCCTACGAATTCAGGCAAGGGTGCCTTTACTTAGCCTTCGCTTGACTTCACGCTTTTCTTGACTCGAGTAAATGCGTTCGAAGCAACAGCACCTTCATCCAGTATCTGGGTACAACCCAACATCAGCGTCTCACCCCTCATTGAAGGCAACGCTTCTCCTACATTCAATAAATAGGAATAACAAAGGCGAAATGACCATTAGGCATTTCCAAACCGTAATCAATTACGC
The DNA here is from genome assembly GCF_043290135.1 of Rhipicephalus microplus. NCBI lineage: Eukaryota > Metazoa > Arthropoda > Arachnida > Ixodida > Ixodidae > Rhipicephalus > Rhipicephalus microplus. Next base: position 37,949,761 of record NW_027464586.1, read on the forward strand.
AATATTCAACCAATGCCCTAACCATTCTGCGACGCATTTACTCCAGCTCGTCGTGTGGGAAGATGTGGGCGGCTTTTTTGTTGCTTCTCATGTTTCGAAGTATGTCTTGGAAACGCGGGCAGCCAGGCCTCACTACGGTGAACGAACAGGTGTTCCACACCAAACAGGCACGCTTATTCTAAGCACACTAACCAAAAAAAATGGCGTGACGTAGCATGTAGAAAAAAAAGGATCGAATTAGGCACAGCGTTGAGAGACGCATCAAAATGATCACTTGATAATAGCAAAAATATGTATCTGAAGTACGGGGACTGCCCCCTAATACAACGACTTGTTTCCTAGGAAAACCAGATGGAATAACATCGGAATCGAAGGAGTGGTTGACAAATCTCTTTATAGAAATTTTCGGAACAGGCAGACCATGTGTCTTACTCTTGACTATGTATATACAGTGTTATGAGTAGAGGCGGGGATATTTGCAAATATCTATTTCGTTTTTTGCGTTCCTATCGTGCCATTTTCTCGAATGAACGCGAATTAGATAGCAAAGATAGTTTTTAATATGTTTCGAAAGTGCCTATATATGCCTATTTTGGACATTGCTGTCTAAATGCCTATAGGTACCTGCAATTGCGCCGTTTCAAAATCAACGTCTATACAAATGTTATTTACCTTAAAATTTGCTTTCTAGTACCACTGGAGTCCGATATTCATGTTACCCGGCAAAATGTAGATTTAGGGGGAATGTGGGGTGCAAACTACACTTTATTTCACAAGTTATTTTTAGCAGTGTGAAGCCTATAATGAATTTTAGCCAAAAGGAAGGTATATTAGCCTATACACACGTATTCATCCATGTCGCATCGTCTGCTCAGTCTCTCTCCAGCGTCCGCTCGCATGCGTAAGGAGCAGGAGGTGCGTCAGTGCGGTGGCAGGACAATGACGAATCAATGCAAAACCGTGGAGAGTCAGCAGAGGAACTAAAGTGTAAATAAAAGAAAAGCAATATCTCTGTGCTTTTTTCTTTATTGGTCACTTACTTGTGATGCTTCACTAGAACACTCAAAAAATTTACTTAGACAGTAGAAAATATTCCGTGTCTTCGAAAAGTGTTGTATCACTAGCATTTTTTTGTTTGTTCATTACAAGCTACGAAAGCAAGATCTGAGAAGGTGAGCTTGAAACCTTCGCCACTCACTCGATGTAGACTTCGCAAGACCAATTCCTTCCCTGCTCTTGGTTTTAGAGCCACTCGGAGCTGGAACATCACACGACGCGCATGAGCAAGTCATGCACACGTAAAATACCCTCGCATGACATGCCCACCTCAGTTCGTGCACGCAAGCAATGCTCTGTCGTCTCGGTGTTCTCTGTATTATAGAGCGAGTTTTTGTGCGATGGATCCTAATCTGCACGCACATTTTAAAAGGCTGGCTTGGATAACGTATCCTTACCCCGATACACAGCGTCACACCGCTGCAACTTCTGTAAGGAACAATGCACCTAAACCACGCCAAGCATCGTGAATGCTGGCATCGACACGATGCGAGAAGTGCGGGAACACCAACGCAAACAAAATGGAGGCAAATGGTCGCATCTCTCTTGACACGAAGTTAAATAAATGAGACCTGTAGATTTCGTCTGTGTGTTCTAATATTTTTGTGAACCGTCATACTTCTATTTAGGTAACACATCTCGTCTCAAATAGTTCGCACCTCGTCTCAAATAGTTCTCGCAGTGTCGCGGACTACTTTGAGGTATGCAGGATTATTCTATTGCCTTCATCATGTTGAGGCGCACGTCCAAGACCTGAAAATGAAGCAGTGTTCAGCTTCGCATATCACCTCTTTATGGCACGCGTAGCACTGCGAATTTCGGTAGATGAGATCGTGAGTGCCCGGTGCATGTATTCTTTTTCGCTTCTCTGCACTCTTAAACTTGCGTAATGACCCATTTTGGTGTTCACAGACTCAAGAAAAATTGACCAAGTTCATACGACGCAAAAATATTCTTCTGGCACTTTGCGCTCAGGCTATTTGGACCTACGTAGCCCTTCTCAGCTATGCTACAATGAAACAGAACCAGAAGCATGTTTATTCAACGGTGGACACTTAACTGACAATCCTTAACTATAGAAATGGAGACACCGTAATCTGCGAACCCTGCGAGAAAGGGCAGGTCTATGCGAAACCATTAGGCTTGTGTAACATTAAAAACTAAAACTTTTTTGTTTGCTTTTATGTCGTAAAAATAGATCCCGCACATATTTATTCGAAAATTGGAGTTTATTTTATTGAGGTATATTTATTCAAAAATTCGAAAGTTTATTGTGCCTATATTCACGATTTTGAGAGCCTAAAACAGTATCTTGCCCGCCTGTTTTGGCGCCCTAATCCTGGTTTTGTGTGCCTATAAAGCTGGCCCCTAGTTACGACCTACCTGGCATGTTATTGCAATGCTGAAGCAAAGACGATGCCTGATTCAACAATCCGCCGTTCCTCAAGAAACAATCGTTGTTCCTATAACTTCGAGCTACTTAATGCGGTTATGAAATAGGTGATGTAAGAGAACCGGGCAAGTCCGTGGAAAACCAAACTAATTATTATACAGGCAAAGCAGTTTTTATGAGCACGCACCCGTAGTTGTGCTGCTGAGCCGTGTACCACATACAAATGCAGTCGAGGGCAGCATGTACCAAAGTGTAACTGTGCCTATCATAAGCGGCACACTCCACACGCTGGATGTGCTGCATAGAGCGCTGCATGGCCTCAACCAGCAGAGGACGGCGATGTTCTTTCTTGGAGATCCCTACCGTTGTCGTGAGGAGATCATACCTACGCTCGCTCAGGAAGCCCTTCACACCTGCCTTAAACTTTGAGAAAAGCTCCCCAATCGGATTGAAGAATGCACTGTATGGCGGTAGCCACTTGACTGTGTGGTCGCTTGCCGCGAGGGCAGCCTCTTCGGCGCGGTGGTACGCTGGTGAGTTGTCAAACAGGAACACTGCCTGTATTCCTGGTTCCTGCTGGGAAATTTTCCTCGACACTTCTGCGTGAAAGTCGTTGAAGACAGCCCAAATGACCTTGTCCGCAATTGTCTATTGAAGAAGGTCACTCGCCGACATGCAGGCTAGTTATAACATTTACATTCGCCTCCTTCACGCTAGCTGACAAACGGCACGCTGGAGCACCTCGTTTCGCCTTTCGGAAACTGCGTGAACACTTAGGTTGAAGTTGGTCTCGTCGATGTAGTATCGTGTTGGTGTAGTTCCCTCGCTATGAAGCTAGTGGGCATGTCGTCGCCGCAGGCGTTTCACGTCGGTGTGATTTCGATCTACTGGCCTCTGGGTCAGCAGCTTCACCGAATAACCATGGCCACCGAGAAGCCGATCACTCGTCGACGTGCTCATTTCAACATTAGGCATCTCTTTCTTTAGAGCCCTCTTTATTTGTTCCAGAGTGAATGTTGGATTTTCCTGAACGATTTGATGGAAGGAGTCTACCACGTCGGCCCCGCCACGGTGATCTAGTGGCTAAGGTACCCGGCTGCTGACCCGCAGGGCGCGGGATTGAATCCCGGCTGCGGCGGATGCATTTCCGAAGGAGGCGGAAATGTTGTAATCCCACGTTAAAGAACCCCAGGTGTTCGACGTTTCCGGAGCCCTGCAGTACGGTGTCTCTCATAATCATGTGGTGGTTTTGCAATGTTATACCCTGCAAATCGATCAATCAATCGATTCACCACGTCGGGTGCAAGCTTCCTCGATGAACCGCCATGTGTTTTAGCTGTGTCACGGTCAGTAGCGGCCATAGGACGCAATGTCTTCATACTGATTCCCAGAGTTTCAACGAGCACATTTATATCTCCTCCGCACCTGTTAACATCTATTATCTTGCAACGATCTACTTTTTCTTCTGTTCATCAGGAGCCTTGCGTGGCCTTTTGGGGCGTCAAGTGTCTCAGCCTTCCAAGGCACTAGTTTTCGCAGCGCAAACTTTCACTTATTCCAAGGCCTGCAAAAGCGTTCACCTAACGATGACACCAGCAGGAACTTGAAACTATGCCGGCTTGTCGCTCGCGTCACACCACGTCGTCCCGTCGACTGCGTGAAACAGACTCTCCGGAAGCAGCTGCGACACACTGTCATCTGCTTCAGTTTGAAATAAAGCAATTGTTTCGAATCATAAATTACCAGCATCATGGTATTCTTGCAGAAATTAAAGCGTATCTTCAATTCATTTTCTCGTGCGATTGTCGTCTGCATTTCAGAACGTCTCCCAACCGACGCAAATATTATATATATATATATATATATATATATATATTATTACCAAAGGGATTACCTGCGCTCCACTGTAAAAACAGTATTTCATGCAGCTCAAGAGACGCTGATTTTGACATGAGCTCACAGAGGCTACAACTTATGCTCGATAAGCGAGAATACCCCCAACATGTAATTGATGACGCCGTTCAGAAAGCGAGAAAACTGAAGCGCGATGGCTTACTTATGAAGCGAGAACCGCAAGAAGACCGACAACGAACAAACCTCTGCTTGACTTACAGCACAAACTTCCCCAAATGTAAACAAAATCCTTAAACGACATGACAACATTCTGTAATAAAGTGAACGCTTGAAACGCGCTTTCCCATCCGCTCCTGGCGTCGTTTACCGACGACCACGCAAGCTCAACAACACACTTGTCCATGACCAAATCAATACCTCACCTCCTAATAATTCATGCTGACTTTTTTTAACGTGACGATGTCTTGTATGAAAAGCGATGCGAGAAACACACAAAGCAACCAGAACAAAATCCAAGTTTTCCATTACCATGCGAGGAAACCTAACATGCGATTTCTCTAATGTGGTATACGTACTCGAATGCAACGAGTGCAGTATGCAGTACATCGGACAAATAGAAACACTATTTAGGATGCGCTTCAATAATCACAGAGCCAAGGCGAAATCAGCCCCAAATCTACCCCTATAAAAACATCTTAATCTTCGCGACCATGTATTCGACAAACTATCAGTAACGCTCTTAGAGACGGGATTTAAATCAAACCGAGAACGTGAACAACGAGAATCATACCTTATCCACCGAATTATTACCCTCAAAAGAGGAATAAATGAGAATCAGGGTACACTTGCAGCAATTAAAGCATTAGAAAACAATAACGGCAATAATGAAAATAGCAACTGAGTTCACGGCACTGCGGCTGCGAAGGGCACTGGACAACTGAAAACATTTCCAAATGTAACTACTCTTCCTAAGTATAGCTGTCGTCTGTTTCTGTTTTTACCTCACTATCCAATAAATTGTGCCAAACATAACATGCCCAACAGCAACCCAGTGCACAGCCGGGAGGCCCCTACTGCACGCGTAATCCAGAAGCGGACAAGAACCGCCATTGCACCCGCTTGCCAGCCTCTGCGGCAATACGCGGCACCCCTCTTTCTATGACGAGACGTCGACGGGGCGCTGAGTAGTTAAAGGCCTAAACTTCTTAAAAATCCCTATCGGAAAAAAACGAATGGTGGGCATGGTGGAAACCACCACCCACCATTATAGTGGAATAATGTAGTGGGTGAATGCTGGGAAACGCCCACCATGGCGCATGGTGGGTATGGTGGGTGCTGCAGTGCCGGCAACACTTGAGCGCCAAATGACGTCAGAATCACCGTGACGAGCTGCCACAAAAAATAAAAAGAAATCTATGAAAACGGTATAAAAAACACCCGTCCCGTAAAAAAAAAAAAACAAGGCGCCACGGAGGACTGAACGTGCAACCTGCGGATTCCTATTCGAAGACGCTAACCACTGCGCCACACCAACATGACGTCGAATGTGTGTTAAATACTTAGTTCGCATACAAACTTAAGGTTCAACTTGCGTTATCTTTGTCGTGTACACAACGTAGACAAGATCTACATCTGCTACTAAAAATTGCACATTTATTAAACACAAGCAACTGCGGCCTGTAGCGATTGCCACTATGTTAATAGCACTAGTGCTATTTTTTTACAATTCACAAATTCAAGAAAAAAAAGAAACCAAGTGGACTGGGGAGCAGCAACAGTTTACCGGCGGGGTCTGCCAAGTTTAATATCCGTTTCGCGCTTGTTCTAAAGGGCGACATCTGCTCACGCTTTATGACGCTTCTAGGCTCATTCCATAGATACGCCCGCCTAATTCATTTGATTGAGTATTGGGATGCTTTTTGCGCAGTGTAGAGGGCGGTAGCGCCAGCGCAATGCTGTAGCTCTTTCGTTAAAGCAACAACTACATAACGGCTTGGCTAAAACGAATGCAGTGTGCCGGAAACATTACGCTATCATATTGGTTCACCAAGCACACGAATTGCCATGTCTGAGTTCTCGTACAAGAGCTAGAGAAGTGCCGGCGAGTGCGACCGGCGGCTGTCGGTGAGAAGACACCTAATTACGTTCTCTGGGAGTGCTTTAATCGTGTCGCATCGATGTTTGTTGCTTCTTGAGCGGACACCATACACAATGAAAAATGCTTCATTTAGGTTAATTGATGCCATGGCTGCGCTGTATTGTCATTCTTAATCGTCGTAATCGTGTATTCTGAAACCCGGAAGCACGGATAACACAATTGTACGGGCTCGGTCAGTAGGCCTAACCTTTGGTGGAAATCATGGTGGTAGAACATGTAGAGTACAGATCCCAGCTTGGTACACTATATAAATTGCCCGCCATTATAAGCCCACCCATAACATGCTTGCTGCTTCCCAGAATTATCGCGATGGTGGGCAGAGCTTCTCAGCTTGGTACACCATGTGGCCCACCATAACAAGCAGCACCCATCATCTGCTTAGTGCTTCCCAGCATTATCGCAATGGTGGGAAGAGTTTCTCAGCTTGGTACACCATGTAGCCCACCATAATAAGCACCACCCACCATATGCTTAGGGCTTCCCATCATTATCGCAATGGTGGGCAGAGTGTCCCATTATTGCCCACTATCTAGCCTCTGCTTTCCACCATCATTTCCACTTTACCCATCATCTGTACACCATACCATCCAGTATGTCCCGGCATAACCACCATATTTTCCACTACGTCCCACCATAGCCATCATAATTTCCACCATGCCCACTATTATTTCCACTACGCCCACCATGTTTTCCAGCATCCACCATGGCAATTTTTCCGATAGGGATGCTCTTTTTCCCCTTCACCGAACCGCCAGAGCCAGGAGGCGCCGTCTGGTCGGGAACAATGCGTCAGTGAATGGAAGGATACACAGACCGCCGACATCCCAAAGGTGAAAAGGAGAAAAGGGAGAGAGATGGAGGGCAAAGGGAAGGAAGGGTGAAAGGGGGCGCCCAGGGGAGTCAACCTTATGTTCGCCTTTTTTCTTTTTCATTTTTTTTCTTCATTTTATTGTTTTTTGTTTTTTTGTTTTTTTTTCTTTCCCCCTCTGATTTAAGATTATATAAAAGCTGAGACCAACACAGTGTACCCTCAATCGTGATGAAGGCGAGACTCTAGGCCGAAACGTCGAAATAAAACACGTTGTGACCGCTCATGGAGGATCTACTTGACTATAAATAAATAAATGAATATATATATATATATATATATATATATATATATATATATATATATATATATATATATATATATATATATATATATATGTTATTCTGACGAAGGCCGGTCCCATGGCCGAAACGTAAAGAAACCTTTCTCTTTTTCGACGTGTGTCTTCTTTTTATTCATATATATATATATATATATATATACAAGAATAACGTCGGTTGACGCAAGGTTATAAGTATTAAAGTAGATGCGCTTTCACATAATTTGTTTCTGGAATACTCCACTACAGTGTCTCATTATTATATGGATACGGATAGGTGGCGTTAGACACCGACCGATTCAAAGGGTACAGCCACATCCATCCATCCGGTGGTTTTGGGACGCTAAACACCGCATATGAATCAATCAATCAGCCGACGTTTCGACGGGAACCTCGTCTTTTTTAAGGCCTAATATTATTTACATATTTTCATGCCTTCTTATAGCTTCTCAAAACAGGAGAGAAGGGGACAAAGAAAAATAGTAAAACTAACAAGAAGAAAAGAAAATAGAGGAAAAAAAGAGAAAAAGAGGGAAGAAACGCTCGAAAGAAGCAAGAGGGGCATGGCGGGATTAGGAAGGAACAGGAACTCAACAAAGGCCAATGTAAACGAGCTATGCCATCTTTGTCAACAGTACCTAGATGCGTGGATTGGATGGATTGGTGTGGCTGTACCCTTTAGATCGGGTGGTGGCTAGCGCCACCAAGCCGTAATACTTAGTGAACCAAAAGCTACATTTATTTTTTTTTCCTTTAAATAGTGAGTTTGAGGATTCGTGCTTTGCAGTGAAGGGTTTGATTTTCAGTCGTGCCTTGACTTTAGCCACCAATCAGATAACCTCTTTCTAGTTAATTCTACCCGATTAAAGTCTATTTTGCCCTCCCTGTCCCTAAACCACAGTGCTTTGAAAAACTCTGCGCCATCATCCTGAACTATAGGGTGACACCCTTTAGAGAACATTATCAAGTGTTCGGCGGTTTCTTCGTCCTCTCCACACGCACTGCATACCGTGTCTACCCCTTCGTATTTGGCCCGATATGTCTTGGTTCGCAATACTCCCATTCTGGGCTCAAACAGTAGAGAACTACCCGGAGTATTTTCATAGATCCTTTCCTTGGCAATTTCCTGCTTAAAAGTTGGATAGATATCTGGTGCGGATTTCTTAATTATGCCAATTCTCCACATATTGCTCTCAGCTTCCTTCAACTTCTTCTTAACCGATAACTATTTTTCGTTTGGCCCTCTGCTGTTTTCTAAATATTCACCACTCAATTTTCTGGTTCGCTCCCTCCATTTTGTATCGACATTTTTCATGTACAAGTAGCTGAATACCTTCCCAGCCCAACGCTCTTCCACCATTACTCTCAATCGCTTCTCTAATTTTATCTTGCTCCCAGCTTTCCTGCTCTCAAATCATGTCCAACCCATATCATCTTGCACTGACTGATTTGGTGTATTCCCGTGAGCTCCTAAGGCAAGCCTACCTATTCCATGTTGCTTATTTTTGATCTTGCTTGAACTTCTAATCTCATGGACAAGACCGCATTGCCAAACGTGAGACCAGGAACTATGACCCCTTTCCATATTTCTCTCACAACATCATACCTATTGTAATTACACAGTACCCTGTTTTTCGTCAGCGCTGAATTCCTGTTACCGTTAGTCGTCACGTATACTTCGTGTTCCATTAGAAACTTGGCCCCATTGCTTACCCATACGACCAGATATATGCATTTATCTCTTCTCTTTAGCGAGACAGTCTGTATTCTAAGCTTACTACCTTCATTCACTGTAAATTTCTGGACTGCTGATTTTTCCTTACTGAATCTGAAATCTAACCTATCTCCCTCATTACCGCGCATATCCATCAATCCCTGCAAAGCATCCTTGTGTTCGGCCATTAGTACGTTATCGTCGGCGTACATCAATGCTGGTAGTGCCTCTTTAATGGGTTTTCCTTGTTTGAAGAGAGGTTGAAGCCCAGTCCACTTGCCTCTAATTTGGCCTCTTATTCTTGTAGGTACATCATGAATAACATGGGTGACAGAGGACACACCTGCGTAAGCCCACTTTTTACCTCTACAAGCTTGGATACCCGTTTTTCCCACTTTACAGTGGCCTTGCCACCCCTATAGATATATCCTAAAAGATCAGTGACTCTATCTTTCTCACCGAGTGTGTCCAGCATTAATCACAAGTCCTCTTGAACCACGCTATCGTACGCTCCCCTGACATCTAAAAATGGTTATAGGATTGTATACCACCCAGCCTTAGATTGTATAGCACCCACCCGAGCACTCACCCTTCCCCCAATTGGACATTTCGACTACCATTTCTCTATTTCACCCTCCGGTGCAATACGCTGGCAGCTTGCCCTCTTTTGAAGTTTACGACCAAATCGGTGGGAGAGCTTAAGCGCTTCAATTGCATGCTTGTGGCGTTGAAAGATATGAAAGAGCCGCTATCAGTATTCATTATATGCATTGGCTCTTGTCCGTGAATGAAAAGAAGAAAAAAATTGGAAGAAAAAAAAAGAAAACAGGTGGAATTTGTACGATATCCGGGACCACTTATTTTTGCGTTCCAGCTGTGCTTGAAGTGGCAAACCATTTCTCAGTTGCCAGATTTACACGCCAAAAGATTTATAAGGGGGTAATATTATTGTGTCAATGGGAGGCTTGGGGTAGAATACTTATTAAAAAGAGGCGTCAACGTCTTTTAGCGATCGTAACGCTGACAGAGTGCCTGGGTGTTTACTTATTCTGTTTTTTATCGTGTTCAATTTGTAGATAAAGTAATGCTCTCGCTGTTTCCGCTCTCTGATTATTCAAAAATTGCTTTCCAATAGTGTAACCCTGATGTCATCAAAGCTGTGGTCTTTAAAGTATTGTGTTTTGAAAGTGGAAGGCCTGGCAGGGAACGTACATGTGCCCAATGGTTGTTGAATTTAATCCTAAAGGGTGTGTATGTCTGGCCCACGTATTGCTTGTTACACACCCCCCATTCTACAAGGTAGATTAAGTTATCTGAGTCACAGTCCAGTGGACCTCTAATCCTGTGCTTAAAATTCGAGTGGGTTCTTTCCGTCAATGTCATTGTTTGCATGTGTTTGCATAGTTTGCATCTGCTTTTCACGCAAGGTCGACACCCTGTTTGAGGTTTCACGCCTATTTTTGAAACTATCAAATGATCCCTTATACTTTTCGGCCGCCTATATACCACACAAGGAGGAGAAGTGAAATTTTTGGATAGTCGCACGCTCTGTTCGACTAATAAAGTGTTTTCTTAGGACTTTGGTATGTTAGGTGGGTTGCTCGTGAAAGTTAATAGCAAAATTTTGTTACGGTGCTGGTCGGCATCTTTTTGGTGGTGTGGAAGAGTCTGGCGGCCCAGATGTTTCGCTTTTTTGATGGCGTCATCATTGATAGCGTGCGGGTATTCTTGATGAAGGAGTACTTCGCGCATATGTGGGCTGTTTTTGTGGAAGTCCTTGATGCGGAAGCACATTCGTAGGAATCTGTGTGCTTGGGAATAGGGAATGCTGGTCTTGCAGTGTCGCGGGTGGCAGCTTTTGAAGAGCAGGCATTAATGCCAGTCCGTAGGTTTTCTGTATACGCTAGTTACCAACGCACCTTCGTCCATTCGAATAAGTACATCGCGGTACATCATGCACGGGAGGCACAATGGGGAGCTCCAACCCAAACCAGGTACGACCTCCGGGTACCTCGTGGTTCCACTCGCCGCGTCTGTGCAATGTAACATACTGGATGTGCGAATGGGCAAACACCGTCCGCTTCAGACGAATTAGGCCCCAGAACTGGTCAAAACTTTCTTAAACTTAGAAAAGTGGTTGCTAAACGATTACGGTGCGAACTTCACGTGCGTTGTCTCGAAGAACATGTACTGGCTGATACGGGTCTGAAGAGGTTGCGCTTGTCGCTAACACCATCAATGCAGATTTTGACAAAGGGGAAATGAAACAATAGAACGAAATTCTCGATCACGCCACACAGGAGCTAAGGTCACCATTGAACACTGGAGAAAGACTCTGAACGAACTGACAGAGGACGAGAATGATATAAGAAATAACTTGCCTCTTTCTGAGTGGGACACTAAAGAGCTAGCCATATTTGAGCACAAAAACGGAGGAAATAGAAAAACGTAAGCGAAAGAAATTTGTGCGTGACAATGTCTCACCACAAGCTATACCCGCTGTTGCCTTCATGAAAAAGACTAGGCCATCTCACGTTCAGAAAGGTTAGCCACCACATTCCAATGAACCAAACGTCATTAACCTTTCAGATAAAGAACTTAGCAACGAAGAACTGAGTGTACTATCACGCGGACTTCCTTATCACTGCCCTGGCAATGAAAAGTACAACGAATTCACGCTTCTAAAAGACCTAGATGACTTCCCACGAAATTTACGATTGGAGGAATATTTCTCCGATAAACCCCAAAAAGGAAACCCGCAATTTCGTGGGGTAATCGGACGGCAATGAACCCCAGACGCCAACAGAGATCGACATCTGGCTCTATTATATTGACGCGGTTCAGAAAGAAGTCATACATGCGTACAAGGTGCACAACCAAGTATGAGTAGCATATCAAGGAAAGAAAGAGAGACACTGTTCGCGTAGAGCAACCGCGAATATCTCGTCAATAAACCAGCAGACAAACGAGGCGCGACTGTTGTTCTGAATAGATCAGGCTACCTCGAGGAAAGCAGGCGACAAATAAATGACAAATAATTCTACAAACACCTCGACTCGGACCCTACTACCGAGCACAAAAAGATAGTTGTAACAACCCTAGAGGATCTCACGCGTGAAGGCGCCATTGATTCAAAGCTTCAAAAAGCAGTTAGTAAGGCACATTCGGCGCCTGGTCGTTTTTACATGCTGCCGAAGATTCATAAGGAGGGAAACCCTGGCAGACCCATTATATCAGGCACGGGAACGTTAACGAAACGCATTTCCAGTTATATTGACTTTTTAATCAAAAACATACCACCCACACATGAGTCCTTCTTGCGTGACACAAACCAGTTCCTTCGGGAAATATCGAACGTGAGAATTCCAGAAGGTGCATTTCTCGTAGCATTGGATGTTGATGCACTCTACTCAAATATCCCAATGACGATGGTGTAAGCGCACTTGTTATATCGTGTGGCACCCACAACCCTATCGCATATCCAAGCAAAAATTGATTGAAATATTAAAGAAACTTGTACTCAAATTGAACAGCATTGAATTTAACAATGGGTACTACTTTCAAATCAACGGCACGGCAATAGGTACAAGAATGGCCCCGAACTACGCTAACATGCATATTCTTGCACCATATAGAGTCCAATTTTCTTTCATCTTGTGATATCAAAACTTTCATCTATAAAGGGTACCTAGAGGATATATGCATGATTTGGACACATTCGGAAAACGAGCTGCTCCAATTCATACAGTTGAATAAAACAGGTCACTGACCAATGTCAAACAAAAAACAATGACGTTTCGGGACCCGTACGGATCCCTTGTTCACAATGGAATGACGGCTGAGCAGCAGATTCTTATGTAACGTTGAGCGCATGACGCAAAGTCTGGGAGTACACGTGGTTTAGTGTGCCAGATGATCTATTGATTGTGTTACTTGTCGTCTGAATGATTCGAGGTTCAGTCTGGTTGTAAAATTTTTCTCCGTGGCCATGATGCGTGCGTTGTCGCAGCTTATCTCGTGGCTTATCTCGTATAAATTCAAATTCATACAGGCATTTAACCGCCAATGTACCATCCGGTGGTGTTGCCATTATAGTCAATCAAGGGATTGCGTGCACACACCTACTACAAACATCCCTTGAGGCGGTGGCTGTTCGAGCAGTTCTATTAAATAGGCTCGTCACCATCTGCTCTTTATACATACCTCAACAACACCGTCTTAAAAAGCATGAATTCCAGTCCCTCAGAGATGAACTTCCAGAACCCTATCTTGTCCTAAGGGACTTTAATGCGCATGGTAGCAGCCACTGGAGTGACTCTCGCTCCGATGCGCGAGGTCGCCTGATTCAACAGTTCCTTTTTTCTTCCGGTGTGTGCCTCCTGAATCGGAAAGAGCCAACATATTACAACATCGCTAACAATACGTACTCAGCCATAGACCTCAGCATAACAACCCTATCCCTCTTGCCTCTACTTAAATGGGAAGTCATTAAAATCCATACGGTAGTCACCATTTTCCTATTGATATCAGCACATCTATAACAAATACATGACCTGCACAGGTTCTCTAATGGCTCACCAACCAAGCCGATTGGGAACAGTACCAAAAAATGACTCTCCTAACATGCACTGACATGGGTATGTTAAGCATAGACGCTGCTGTGAGCTACCTGACAGCCTTTTTGATTGATGCTGCAACTAATTGTATACCACAAACATGTGGACCGTCAGGCAGACGACGAGTCTCATGGTGGAATAATGAGTGCCGTAATACGCGCAAAGAACAAAATAAGGCACGGAAGTTGCTTAGAGACTCGCCTACAGCCGAGAATTTTATAAACTTAAGATCAAGTCGCAGGGAAGGAGAATGCGCCGACAAGCGAGAAGAGAAAGTTGGCATCAATTCTTATCAGGCGTGAATTCATACACAGATGAGGCAAGACTGTGGAACATGGTTAGTAAGGTAGCAGGACGACAAGCAAACACAAGGCTTCTAGTGAACACACAAAGGGAGAGCTCGGAAGATCAGGCGAACACTCTTGGGGCGCACTTCCAGCAGATTCCAGCTCATCACACTATATCGAAGCCTTCCAATGACACAAAACCAGAATAGAAAAACAGACATTAGAGCGCAAACCCACAACACATGAGGCATACAATGAACATTTCTGTTTTTCTGAACTGCAAACCTCACTCACCCGCTGCAATAAATCTACCCCTGCCAGAGCCGTGTGGCATATGAAATGTTAAAACACCTGCCAATTCAAATCCAGAAAGCTATCCCCTCTCGGTGCGATGCGATATGGTATTCCGGCGACCTATCCTCAGTCTGGAAGGAAGCTATCGTTATCCCAGTTCTAAAACAATTCAAGGACACGGCTTCAGTTTCCAGCTACAGGCCAATAGCTTTAACCAGCTGTCTTTGCAAGGTCTTTGAGAAAATGGTTAACAGGCACCTGATGCACTTCCTTGAAATTAACGGCCCACTTTATCTATACCAGTGTGGGTTTCGAGAGGCTCGGTCCACCACTGACCACCTTGATCGTATCGAGGCACAAATTCACGACGCTTTTGTTCATAAGCAATTTTTTTTTCTTTCTGCTTTCCTCAATATAGAAAAGGCATGTGACACTACATGGCGCTTTGGCATATTGCGAGACCTATCCCATTTAGGTGGGCGGAGTAGAATGCTGACAACAATCGAAAGCTACCTGTCCAACCAGACATTCGGTGTCCGAGTTGGCACTGTCTTATCTCGATTATTTGTCCAAGAAACAGGAGTGCCACAAGGAGGTGTATTGAGCTGCACACTTTTCATAGTTAGAATGAATTCCTTGCACCTGTATCTTTCACGTAATATCTTTTACTGTATATATGTCGATTATGTATAGATTGGTTTCAAATCGTGCAACATCTCAGTGTGCCAACGTCAGGTTCAACTAGGGTTGAACAAGGTATCTCATTGGGCCGATTACAATGGTTTTATACTCAATGCGCAAAAAAGCTTTTGCGTCTTGTTCAGCCGAAAGCAGGGCCTTCATCCTGACCTCGACATCGACCTGCATGGTCAACCTCTGTCAGTGAAGACTGAGCACAAGTTTCTTAGACTAATATTAGACACAAAACTAACCTTCATTCCACGCATCAAGTATCTAAAAGACAGGTGCTTAAAAACAATGAACACTTTGAAAGTGTTGTCACGCACTACATGGGGTAGTGACGCGAAATGTCCAAAGAATTTATATAAAAGCCTCCTACGCACACGCCTAGATTACGGTGCTATAATCTATCAGTTGCAACACCATCAGCCTTGAAGATTCTCGACCTTGTCCACCATCTAGGCAATCGCCTCTCTACGGGTGCTTTCCGAACTAGCCCTGTGGAGAGCCTGTACGTGGATTCGTATGAATGGTCGCGCCACCTACAAAGATGTTACCTGCCCTTTTTGTACTTTTTGAAGGTGGAGGCAGAAGAGAAACACCCCTCTCATTTTACAATGAATGATCTGTCTTGTTCTGGCTTGTTTGAGAACCATCCTTCGTTTAGGCAACCCTACTCACTCTTTGTAAGGAGCCTGGCCGAAAAAACAGGTGTGCCTCTTCTCGAACCCAGTTTGGTGGCACCTGCACCATATCTGCCACCGTGCCAGTGGCAGCCTATAGACTGTGATGTCTCTCTTGTTGAAGTCACAAAGCACGCACCACTTGCACACATACATTCATACTTCCTAGAACTGCAACACAAATACACATGCCCTGAGTTCTTTACCGATGCGTCAAAGTCCAACACTTCTGTGTCGTTTGCAGCAGTAGGCCAGTCTTTTTTCGAGGTCGGCGTTTTTAATCCTGATGCGAGCATTTTAAGTGGAGAAGCTTATGCAATACTGGCGGTCGTAAAACACATCAAACAGGTATAATTACAAAATACGGCAATATACACAGATTCCCTAAGTGTGTTCAAAGCCCTGAAAACTCCTAAAAAACACAAGAACCCCGTGCTGGTGTCACTTTACTCACTTCTGTTCCCACTGTGCACATCAAAACAGCATGTCGTTGTCTGCTGGCTTCCAGGGCACCGTAAGATACAACGGAACGTTTTGGCCGACAAGCTGGCTGCTTCCGCCAACGACACTACTTCCAATGCATTCATACCAATCCCTGCACTTGACTTAAAACCGTTTCTAAAACGAAAGCTCAGGGGGTATTGGCAGAGCACGTAGGATAGACACACAGATATTAAACTCCATGCTATCAAGCCGCAACTAGGTTATTGGCTGCCACTATCGAAATCAAGAAACACAGAAGTAGCACTGACAAGGCTTAGAACAGGACATACACACTCTACACATTCATATCTTCTATCTACCACCAATCCACCATATTGTGAGAGATGTGGAGAACCACTTACGGTTCTCCACATTCTCGTCCAGTGCAATGAGCTAGATCCTCTAAGAAAAAAGTACTTTTTACTTCCCTACCAACAGTAGCTCCCACTACACCCTGGGATGCTCATCGGTGGGGATCCGCTTTTTGAACTGCAACAACTTTTCACGTTTTTAAAAGGTGCGAATAGCTTTCACCCCATATTTTGAAGTTATCCGTAGCATAACCTCGGTCCCGTGGTCGGGGATGCGGTGACTACACATCCATCATGGTTTCATTATCATAATATAGCTTTTTTCCGCGAACAATTGAGCGTTGGAATTTGTTGCCTGGCCACGTGCGCTCTCTTGACTTCCTTACATTCCCTTCTAAAATACAACTATTGTAAACTACGTACATATACCGCTTTGTTTCCTTTCCCCCTTTGTACGAGTGCACTTTTGTACTTAGATGTGTGTATTAGGTCGATTTTATGTAACCCTTTACCATACCGCTAAAACTGTACACTTCCTTCTATGTTGACTTTCGAATACCTGGTTTCGTCGTTACTATGTTTTCTTTCTTTCTTTTTGCTTTTGTTTTATTATTAAACTTGTTCAATGCACGGTTTTGTGCGATGTACCCACTCCTGCTATAGCCCCAAGAGGGGCTGCAGTATGTTAAAATAAATAAATAAATAAATAAATATTTTGCCATCCCCTTTCAGTGCACGTATCTCACGCCACAGTCATATTTTTATTACGTCCTTGTTTTTACCCGCGTTAGCGCGAGGACATTTAGGGCCCCTTTACAGCCACGCACCATATCAATGTTCATATATCTAGTCTTGAAATGGCGCTCTTTGGCCATCAATTGGCCCTTGTGCCATTAAAGAGCACTCATCATCATCATCATCATCACCACCATCATCACCATCATCAGGCATTTAACCAAGTACACCCCAGCATTTATTGTACACAGTCCTTCTCGAGCATTGAATTAAGTTTTCTTGATTTACTTATTTGAATGGACTATGGTGCGTTGGTAACTAGCGTATACAGAAAACTACGGACAGGCAACAATACCTGCACTTCAAAAGCTGACATCCGCGACACTGCAAGACCAGCATTACCTACTCCCAAGCACACAGATTCCGACGAATATGCTCCCGCACTGAGGACTTCCATAAAAACACACACATATGCGCGAAGTACTCCTTCATCAAGAATACCCGTTAGCCATCATTGATGACACCATCAATAAAGCGGAAAATCTGGACCGCCAGACGCTCCTACGCCACCAGAAAGATGCCGACCAGCACCGTAACAAAAATTTGTTTATTAGGTGGTTTGCTCGTGAAAGCAAAGTCCTAAGAAAACACTTTATTAAATTGGAACAGAGCATGTGACTATCCAAAATTTTCACTTCTTCTCCTTGTGTGGTGTACAGGTGGCCGAAAAGTATAAGGAATCATTTGATAAAGTAAAAAATAGGCGTGAAACTTCAAACAGAGTGCTGCCCTTGCGGAAAAAGCAGATGCAAAGTATGCAAAGACATGCAGACAACGACAGTGGCAGAAAGCACCCACTCGGATTTTAAGCACATGATTAGATGTGCATTGGACTGTGACTCAAATAACGCCATATACCTCCTGGAATGTGGGGTGTGCAACATGCAATTCGTGGGCTAGGTAGACACCACGAGTGTTGAAGATTGGGCGAGTTGGTTCGTCGTCGTACTTGAACTGGTATAGCGCATTATGCGGAAGAAGAAACGGCTAAGAAGACCGACACAAGAGGACAGAGCGCTCTGTCCTCTTGTGTCGGTCTGCTCAGCCGTTTTTCTTCCGCATAATGCGCTATACCAGTTCAAGTACTAGGTAGACACACCCTTTACAATTAAATTCAACAACCATCGGGCACATGTGCATTCCCTGCCAGGCTTTCCACTTTCAAAACACAGTACTTTAAACAACCCTAGTTTTGATGACATCAGAGTTACACTATTGGAAAGCAATTTTTGAGCAATCAGAGAGCGGAATCAACGTGAAGATTACTTTATCTAAAAATTGAACACGATAAAAAAACAGAATAAATTAACACCCAGGCACTCTGTCAGCGCTACGATCCCTAAAAGACGCAAACGCCCCTCTTTAATTATTCCTCTACCCCTAGCCTTCCATGCAACAATAATATAACCCCCCAACAAATCTTTTAGCATGTACATCTGAGAAATGGTTTGCCACTTCAAGCACAGCTGGAACGCAAAAATGAGTGGTCCCGCATGTCGTACAAGTTCCACCTGTTTTTTTTTTTTCTTTTTTTCTTTTTCCTTCTCATCTTTTTCTTTTTTTATTCACTGACAGGAGCCAATGCATATAATGAATATTGATAGCGGCTCTTTCATATCTTCCAACACCACCAGCATGCAATTGAAGCGCTGAAGCTCTCCCACCGATTTGTTCGTAAACTTCAAAAGAGGGCAAGCTGCCAGCGGATTGCACCGGAGGGTGAAATAGAGAAATGGTAGTCAAAATGTCCACTTGTGGGAAGGGTGAGTGCTCGGGAGGTATAATGCTGACAAAGATGGCATAGCTAGCTTACGTTCGCCTTTGTGGAGTTCCTGTTCCTTCCCAATCCCGCCATCCTCCTCTTGCTTCTTCCGAACGTTTATTCCTCCCCTTTTTTTCTTTTTTTGCTTCACTTTTCTTTTTCTTCTTTGTTGTTATTGTTACTATTTTTCTTCTGTCCCCTTTCCTCCTGTCTTGAGAAGCTATAAGAAGGCACGAAAATGTGTAAAGGTTTTATGCCTTGAAAATGACGGGGTTCCTGTCGAAACGTCGGCTGAATAAGCGAGTTGGTATGTGAAAGTGCATATATATATATATATATATATATATATATATATATATATATATATATATATATATATATATATATATATATATATATATATATATATATATTCAGTTCCTAATAAGGCCTTTCTTTTTGTTTTTAAACAACTAGCATTACGGTTTTGTTGCAAAACTTAAAACGTATTTAAAAGCATTTTCAATTCATTAATACGCAAGGAGGTTCTCTTGAACCTCTGGAGTGGCAGCCCCAGCCACCGCCAACGTGAGCAAGTGAAGACGCCGGCGGCCATATTGCTGGAGGAATAACAGGAAGGAACGCCATTGACCGCAATGGAGTATGCGCGTTGCACGCGTCGCTTGCAGTTCCACGATAAAAATGGGATAAAAACCTCTTTTAGGTTAGAACAACAAATAAATGACTCTTCTTGTTTATGAAACAAATCATTTCATGCACCCATTGTCCGGCGCATGCTTTTAGATCAATTTACTGTCGAGGGATGCTTCGCATATCGTGCTTGCTGGCGCACTATTGCGGTGCAAAATGGCTGTAGTATATAATAGGTGTTTTAAGACATGTACCTGCACATACTCAAGATCAAGGGGAACGCGACATTTTCTCGTCTCCTTCTTATGTGTGCTAGTGTGTGTGCTGACAGATTACCAGAGAATATATAAGGAAGTTGATATAATAAAGCTAAAGTTAGAAAACAGAGGCAATTGTGTAAACTGGGAGCCACCAGTAATTCTTCTAGAGTTATCGAATTCTAACCAATTTACCGGCGGAACCAAA
Source organism: Rhipicephalus microplus (assembly GCF_043290135.1). Taxonomy (NCBI): domain Eukaryota; kingdom Metazoa; phylum Arthropoda; class Arachnida; order Ixodida; family Ixodidae; genus Rhipicephalus; species Rhipicephalus microplus. The sequence continues at coordinate 37,970,091 of NW_027464586.1, forward strand.
ACTGAAGCACCAATGTGGCGTGCAACCGACAACCTTCAGGAGACGCACTCCACAAGACGCACCCCGAATGACCCGTTTGCAAAAACGATCGCAGTGGCGTTAGTTCTGCATAATATTTATCAACTACCTTTGGCGACGTGTGTTGTCATGGCAAGCGCAGCTTTCGGAGCCTACAACCAAGTTAGCTCGATGTTTGATATAATGCCGCTCACTCATTTTGGCAACTTTGTCTATCGGCGTTTTGGTTTCGCTTTCGTCGGCACAATAGAACGGATTTCAAATGTGTGTCATCTTGTTTTAGACGCCATTGCTTCTTTTCGTGATTACATTCTATTGGAACGAAGTCAAAGAGGTAGGAACTAACAGGTTTTTGCAGATGCTCTCGGAAAGTAGGAAAAATCCGATGTGCACTCCCAGGCCGCTGTCTAGTTGTCTGCCTCGTTCTGTCGAAGCAGAATTCTTTGAAGTGAATGAAACAGAGGTGATCACCGTCCATAGCCCTCCAACTGTTTCTTCGAACAGCACGTTCCAGGCAGAACACAGCGCGCTGTCTTTCAGAAACCTGTAACACGGATGATCACGGCAGGGATTACGTTTGCGAATTTCTCTATAAACACGCACAAAATTCGACATTCACCCGTCAAAAAGAAATATGCATGCACGCCATCAGTCTTGCCTTGTAAGACCACACGAGAAAACTTGGAATTCAGTGGGCATTCAGACATCCTACTCGTTCCAATGTTTGATACATACAGCCACAGACCACAAGTTCTTCATCCATGAACATAAAACTCAGGGACAACGTCATCTGCGAGCATTTAAAGCTTCAAGTTACCTTCCATACAGCTATACGCATGGATTACATGCAAGCGCACCTTTGATATTGTTTATAGTTTAACAAAATACGCAGATAAACAGGTGATCGTCAGCGAATGAAGCGAGTGTACTGATATGTAAAAAATGATTCCAAGCGTATTCTTGACGCGATTTGTGCAGCCATAACCGACGCACGAAGTCACCGTGGCCTTGTAAAATCTTCAACTGCTTTACGAAAGCATGTCACAGTCTCTAAAGGCCAATGTGAGGGCGGAGCTACGAAGCGTACTTTGTCGTCTGCTTCAGAGTCTTTCCTTTTCCAATATGATGGAGACCGACGTCACTTATCCGGGCGCACGTCCACTCCAGAAGGCCTAGTATTGAGCTTCCTTGTTAATCCGTGTGCTTGGCGTCTTCACTGTCATGGCGATGACAGGCAGACGTTCTAAACTGCAGACGATCATCAGACAAAATAATAAATTGAAGATACGCTTTAATTTCTGCAAGAATAGCATAATGCTGGTTATTTCAAATTCGAAACAATTGCTTTATTTCAAAACTTAAGAAGACGGCAGTGTGTCACAGCTGTTTTTGGCGAGTCTGTTTCACGCAGACGACGGGACGACGTGGTGCGACGCAAGCGACAAGCCGGCGTAGTTCTAAATTTCTGCTGGTGTCATGCGAGCGCATTTGCAGCTGCTTTGGAATAACTGAAAGTTGGCGCAGCAACCACTGGTGCCATGGAAGACCGAGACACTCGTCACTCCAGAAGGCCACGGAAGGCACGTGAAGAACAGAAGAGAAAGTACGCTCGCGTTTCCTCTGTAGATCGTTGCCGGATAATAGACGTTCACGGGCGTGGAGGTGATTTAAAAGTGCTCACCGAAACTCTGAGAATCAATATAAAGGCCTTGCGTTCTATTGCCGCTGCTGACCGCGAAACAGCTAAAACACGTAGTGCTTTGTCGAAGAAGTTTCGACTCGACGTCGTGGACGCCATGCAACAAATCGTTCAGGAAAATCCAACATTCACTCTGGAACAAATAAAGAGGGCTCTAAAGAAAGAGATGCCTAATATTGAAATGAGCACGTCGACGAGTGATCGGCTTTTCGGTGGCCATGGTTATTCGGTGAAGCTGCTGACCCAGAGGCCAGTAGATCGAAATCACACCGACGTGAAACGCCTGCGGCGACGACATGCCCACTAGCTTCATAGCGAGGGAACTACACCAACACGATACTACATCGACGAGACCAACTTCAACCTAAGTGCTCACGCAGTTTCCGAAGGGCGAAACGAGGTGCTCCAGCGTGCCGTTTGTCAGCTAGCGTGCAGGAGGCGAATGTAAATGTTATAACTAGCCTGCATGTCGGCGAGTGACCTTCTTCAATAGACAATTGCGGACAAGGTCCTTTGGGCTGTCTTCAACGACTTTCACGCAGAAGTGTCGAGGAAAATTTCTCAGCAGGAACCAGGAATACAGGCAGTGTTCCTGTTTGACAACTCACCAGCGTACCACCTCGCCGAACAGGCTGCCCTCGCGGCAAGCGACCACACAGTCAAGTGGCTACCGCCATACAGTGCATTCTTCAATCCGATTGGGGAGCTTTTCTCAAAGTTTAAGGCAGGTGTGAAGGGCTTCCTGAGCGAGCGTAGGTATGATCTCCTCACGACAACGGTAGGGATCTCCAAGAAAGAACATCGCCGTGCTCTGCTGGTTGAGGCCATGCAGCGCTTTATGCAGCACATCCAGCGTGTGGAGTGTGCCGCTTATGATAGGCACAGTTACACTTTGGTACATGCTGCCCTCGACTGCATTTGTATGTGGTACACTGCTCAGCAGCACAACTACGGGTGCGTGCTCATAAAAACTGCTTTGCCTGTATAATAATTAGTTTCGTTTTCCACGGACTTGCCCGGTTCTCTTACATCACCTATTTCATAACCGCATTAAGTAGCTCGAAGTTATAGGAACAACGATTGTTTCTTGAGGAACGGCGGATGTTTCAACCAGGCATCGTCTTTGCTTCAGCATTGCAATAACATGCCAGGTAGGTCGTAACTAGGGGCCAGCTTTATAGGCACACAAAACCAGGATTAAGGCGCCAAAACAGGCGGGCAAGATACTGTTTCAGGCTCTCAAAATCGTGAATATAGGCACAATAAACTTTCGAATGTTTGAATAAATATAACTCAATAAAATAAACTCCAATTTTCGAATAAATATGTGCGGGATCTAATTTTACGACATAAAAGCAAACAAAAAAGTTTTAGTTTTTAATGGTACACAAGCGTAATGGTTTCGCATAGACCTGCCCTTTCTCGCAGGGTTCGCAGATTACGGTGTCTCCATTTCTATAGTTAAGGATTGTCAGTCAAGTGTCCACCGTAGAATAAACATGCTTCTGGTTCTGTTTCATTGCAGCATAGCTGAGAAGGGCTACGTAGGTCCAAATAGCCTGAGCGCAAAGTGCCAGAAGGATATTTTTGCGTCGTATGAACTTGGTCTAACCACACAGGCTCAATTTTTCTTGAGTCCGTGAACACCAAAATGGGTCATTACGCAAGTTTAAGAGTGCAGAGAAGCGAAAAAGAATACATGCACCGGGCACTCACGATCTCATCTACCAAAATTCGCAGTGCTACCCGTGCCATAAAGAGGTGATATGCGAAGCTGAACACTGCTTCATTTTCAGGTCTTGGACGTGCGCCTCAACATGATGAAGGCAATAGAATAATCCTGCATACCTCAAAGTAGTCCGCGACACTGCGAGAACTATTTGAAACGAGGTGCGAACTATTTGAGACGAGATGTGTTACCTAAATAGAAGTATGATGGTTCACAAAAATATTAGAACACACAGACGAAATCTACAGGTCTTATTTATTTAACTTCGTGCCGAGAGAGATGCGACCATTTGCCTCCATTTTGTTTGCGTTGGTGTTCCCGCACTTCTCGCATCGTGTCGATGCCAGCATTCACGATGCTTGGCGTGGTTTAGGTGCATTGTTCCTTACAGAAGTTGCAGCGGTGTGAGGCTGTGTATCGGGGTAAGGATACGTTATCCAAGCCAGCCTTTTAAAATGTGCGTGCAGATTAGGATCCATCGCACAAAAACTCGCTCTATATTACAGAGAACACCGAGACGACAGAGCATTGCTTGCGTGCACGAACTGAGGTGGGCATGTCATGCGAGGGTATTTTACGTGTGCATGACTTACTCATGCGCGTCGTGTGATGTTCCAGCTCCGAGTGGCTCTAAAACCAAGAGCAGGGAAGGAATTGGTCTTGCGAAGTCTACATCGAGTGAGTGGCGAAGGTTTCAAGCTCACCTTCTCAGATCTTGCTTTCGTAGCTTGTAATGAACAAACAAAAAAATGCTAGTGATACAACACTTTTCGAAGACACGGAATATTTTCTACTGTCTAAGTAAATTTTTTGAGTGTTCTAGTGAAGCATCACAAGTAAGTGACCAATAAAGAAAAAAAGCACAGAGATATTGCTTTTCTTTTATTTACACTTTAGTTCCTCTGATGAGTCTCCGTGGTTTTGCATTGATTCGTCATTGTCCTGCCACCGCACTGACGCACCTCCTGCTCCTTACGCATCCGAGCGGACGCTGGAGAGAGACTGAGCAGACGATGCGACATGGATGAATACGTTTGTATAGGCTAATCTACCTTCCTTTTGGCTAAAATTAATTATAGGCCTGACACTGCTAAAAATAACTTGTGAAATAAAGTGTAGTTTGCATCCCACATTGCCCCGAAATCTACGTTTTGCCGGGTAACATGAATATCGGACTCCAGTGGTACTAGAAAGCAAATTTTAAGGTAAATAACATTTGTATAGACGTTGATTTTGAAACGGCGCAATTACAGGTACCTATAGGCATTTAGACAGCAATGTCCAAAATAGGCATATATAGGCACTTTCGAAACATATTAAAAACTATCTTTGCTATCTAATTCGCGTTCATTCGAGAAAATGGCACGATAGGAACGCAAAAAACGAAATAGATATTTGCAAATATCCCCGCCTCTACTCATAACACTGTATATACATAGTCAAGAGTAAGACACATGGTCTGCCTGTTCCGAAAATTTCTATAAAGAGATTTGTCAACCACTCCTTCGATTCCGATGTTATTCCATCTGGTTTTCCTAGGAAACAAGTCGTTGTATTAGGGGGCAGTCCCCGTACTTCAGATACATATTTTTGCTATTATCAAGTGATCATTTTGATGCGTCTCTCAACGCTGTGCCTAATTCGATCCTTTTTTTCTACATGCTACGTCACGCCATTTTTTTTGGTTAGTGTGCTTAGAATAAGCGTGCCTGTTTGGTGTGGAACACCTGTTCGTTCACCGTAGTGAGGCCTGGCTGCCCGCGTTTCCAAGACATACTTCGAAACATGAGAAGCAACAAAAAAGCCGCCCACATCTTCCCACACGACGAGCTGGAGTAAATGCGTCGCAGAATGGTTAGGGCATTGGTTGAATATTGCGTAATTGATTACGGTTTGGAAATGCCTAATGGTCATTTCGCCTTTGTTATTCCTATTTATTGAATGTAGGAGAAGCGTTGCCTTCAATGAGGGGTGAGACGCTGATGTTGGGTTGTACCCAGATACTGGATGAAGGTGCTGTTGCTTCGAACGCATTTACTCGAGTCAAGAAAAGCGTGAAGTCAAGCGAAGGCTAAGTAAAGGCACCCTTGCCTGAATTCGTAGGGCGAAATCCGGTGCCTATATATACCAGTTGGCAGGTCTGGGCAGAGCGACCAGTCAGTTTTTTACAAGCAGACGCTGTCTGCGACGTCCTTCACGTTATTACTCTTTCAGCGACGTTTCATTAGATATTCATGAAGGCTCTCTAGAGAGTGCTTGAGTAAGTGTTAGCCATGATGACGTCACGTGAGTCCCTAGTAGTGAAATGGGTTGGCCGAGTCATAAGTATGACGCTATTGCTCTCTTAAAAATGATTTCTTTGATTTGCATAAAGACAGATTAGAACAGCACGTGCGTGAGTGTTAGGTGTGATGACGTCACGTGAGTCACTAGTGATCAAATCAGTAGGCCGAGTGACAGCGTTCGAGTTTTACCCTCTCAAAGATGTTTCGTTTGATATTCGTGAATGCACAATAAAGAGCGCTTGCTTGAGGGTTGGGCATGATGACGTTACGCAAGTCACTAGTGATCACGTCATTATGCTGAGTGACAGCGTTCAAGATATTACTCTCTCAAGAACGATTTGTTTGACAAGCATGAAGGCAGGTTAGAGAGTGCTTACCGGGGTGTCAGGCGCAATGACGTCACGTGAGTCACTAGTGATCACATCACTAGGCCGAGTGACAGCGTTCAAGTTATTACTCCCTTAATGTCGTTTGTTTTGATATGCATGAGGACAGGTTAGAGATTGCTTGAGTGAGTGTAAGGCGTGAGGACGTCACGTGAGCCACTAGTGGTCAAGTCAATTGGCCTAGTGACGGCGCTCAAGTTATTGTTCTCTCAAAGTCGTCTCGGTTGATATGCATGAAGGCAGGCTAGAGAGTACTTGCGTGAGTGTAAGGCGTGATGACGTCACGTGACTCACTAGTGCTCAAGTCAATTGGCCGAGTGACAGCTTTCAAGTTATTACCCTATCAGAGACGTTTCGTTTGATATGCATCAAGGCATAATAGAGAGCGCTTGCATGAGTGTTAGGCGTGATGACGTCACGCGAGTGACTAGTGTTCACGTCACTAGTCCGAGTGACAGCGTTGAAGTTATTACTCTCTCGAATACGTTTCAGTTTAGGTGCATAAAGCAGGTTAGACATTGTGTGCGTGGGTGATAGGTGTGAAGACGTCACATGAGTCACTAGTGATCACGTAACTGGGCCAATTGACAGTGTTCCAGTTATTACTCTCTCAAAGACGTTTTGTTTGATATGCATGAAGGCACGTTAAAGAGTGCTTGTGTGGGTGTCAGGCGCAATGACTGCCACGAATCGCTAGTGATCATCGTCACTACTACGATTGGCAGTGTTCAAGTGATTACCCTCTCAAAGACGTTTCGTTTGATATGCATGAAGGCAGGTTAGACTTTGTGTGCAAGGGTGATATGCGTGATGACGTCACTTGAGTAACTAGTGATCAAGTGGCTTGGCCGAGCTTTAAGTATCAAGCTAGTGCTCTTTCTAAGACGTTTCGATTAATTTGCATGAAGGCAGGTTAGAGAGTGCTTGCGGGAGTAATAGGAGCGATGACGTCACTTGAGTCACTAGTGATGAAGTCGATTGTCTGAGTGACAACGTTCAAGTTATTACCCTCTCAAAGACGTTTCAGTTTATATGCATGAAGGCAAGTTAGGACAGTGCGTGCGTGTGTGATAGGCGTGATGATGTCACGTGAGTTACTATTGATTATGCCCCTAGGCCGATTGACAGCGTTCACGTTATTACCCTCTCAAAGACGTTTCGTTTGATATGCATGAAGGCAGGTTAGAGAGTGCTTGCGGGGTTGTCAGGCAAAATGACATCACGTGAGTCACTAGTGATGACGTCACTAGGCCGATTGACAGGGTTGAAGTTATACCGTCTCGAATAGGTTTCATTTGATATGCAAGAAGCAGGTTTAACATTGCGTGCGTGGGTTATAGGCGTTATGACATCTCCTGAGTCACTAGTGATCCAGTCGCTTGGCCGAGTTTTAGGTATCAAGCTACTGTCCTTTCAAAGAGGATTCGTTTATATGCATGACGGAAGGGGAAGACAGTGCGTGCGTGAGTGATATGTGTGATGACGTCACCTGAGTCACTAGTGATGAGGTTATTGGCCTGGGCAATCGGTATCAAGTTATTACTGTTTGGACGGCGTTTCTTTTGATATGCAAGTCGAAGGTGTGAATAGTGCTTACGCGGGTGATAGCGTGATGTAGCCGCACGAGTCACATTGTGTCACTAGTGACTCATTCATTGTTTTTTTCCTCTTATACTCACTCCAAAGCTATTCACTCCACGCGTTCCCCAAAATTCTGGGTCGCTTTAAGGCCACTATGTCGTGAGGATTAAATTCGCTGGCGTGTACGACAAGGCGTGTACGACACAAGAGAGATGAAGACACCTGGACTGCTAAAGTATGCCAGAAGGAAAACACTTTATTAACGTCAAATGCACTTAACATATAGCTCGCAGTAAAAGTGCTCAGGTATCAGAGTGACAAGAAAAGGTAATATATTAACTTCTCACGGTCACTAGCTTCAACCTGAGACTAGTTTGAAGTGCCATGTCAAGTGATAAGTTGAACACGAGATGAGAAGTGGCTTAGACAATTATGTGTAAGGAAATTGTATAGAAAACATAATGGTTCAAAGCGTCTGAATGTAGCCCTTTATCTGAGTTTGCAGCCACAAGTTGATTATTACAAAAAAAACAGGTTCAAGAGGAAACCTCTGAACTCCTGCCGAATCCCCACTACCCAACAGCTAGACGGTGTCACATATTCACACAAATTTTATTTATTTATTTATTTGTCTACGGCGGGTATCTACAGATCAAAAGGTTATGACACCTCAGCAGGGGTGAAAATTTTCGACACTAAGATATTTTTCTTCCACACCTACAGCTCAGCCAAACAGCCCAGGGGTATGTATGCAGTAATCATTTTTTCCATTCAGAAAAAAGTTTGTTCTGCACCGTTATGGTTGGTGCCCGCCAATGACAGAACAATCGAAGATGCTTATAAACGTCTTCGTGATTTCGGTTTTGGTTCTTGACTGTGCAAAGCGCCACCTGCTTCCTGTAGCAGGTGTTATGGCGACTTTCTGTTTCCCTTTTTGGCTGTAAGGCGTGCGTTCGACATCCGAGCTTCAGCGCTGTTCTACGATGGTTCTACGTGAAATTGTGAGATCTATGTGAATACATGCGTAGTGATCATATTTAGCACAGTCTGGAGCATTGAACGTCAATATTTGATGTGTGACCCTTCGTCTACTGGTCGTCAGAAGGCAAGCAAAACACCACTGCATCATGCACGAACTTGCGTGGTCAACGGGTTAAGGCGAATATCTAATGCTTTCACAGCTATTGCAGTCCTTGCATTTTATGAATGACACTTGGCTACTTTCACGTTGCATTGGCGACCAAGGCCTGCGTTTTTAATGTGGAAGAATGTGAGCTGCATAAACACGGACTCCAGAGAGCCAGACGACGTACCTTTTTTTGTTCGTCGACGCATGTCTTCACAATTAGATCGGTTCCTGCGAACTAGTGCAACTTTCTGACTGATTCTTTAAAGCAATATCACATGCGTTCGCGCGCAGGGTCAACGATAGCCTTTGCCTTTTTTGTTTTTGTGCAGAAAGAAGAGCAACGTGTGGTTGCATAAACTGTAGCAAAAGCAAAAGTTGGGGTAGTTGCTTTGGGTTCATTTTGAAATAGCGCAAAGAATAAACACATGAAACACAGCGCTCACGTTGGCCAGTCTTCTTCCGACTTTTCTCTTTCTCAAAATGAATTAGCCACCCCGTCGCGGTGGTCTAGTGGCTAAGGTACTCGTCTGCTGATCCGAAGGTCACGAGATCGAATCCCAGCTGCGGCGGCTGCATTTCCGATGGAGGCGGAAATGCTGTAGGCTCATGTGATCAGATTTGGGTGCTCCATAAAGAATCTCTGTTGTTCAAAATTTCGGGAGCCGTCCACTACAGCATATTTCATAATCATATGGTGGTTTTCGGACATTAAACTCCGCTTGTCAATCATCAAACGAATCAATCAATCAAAATGAAGTTGCATGCATGAACTGCCTTGTTGACTTGTTTTCTGCACCGCACGAAGCGCATAAGGCTTTTGGCACTGCGGCCTCCCACCGGCTGCTGTCGTTACTGTACAGGCCTCGAACAGTACAGTAACCCATAAGGAAGCGAGCTTGTGCTTTTGCCACTCTTAGCACAGTTTTACTGCTGAGGCTCTACAGACAGCACTCGTGGCATCGAGAGCAAACATGAATGTGGTGGTTAAAAAAAAACAGACGCACGTTGCACTTTTTTATTTTGCAGGTTGATACATTAGCGTGTACGCTTGCGCAACTAAACAGGTCTCAAATACGGTTGCATGTTTGTGTAATAACAATGACACTATGTGAATACCAACCCGTTTCTGTTCCGAAAATGTGTGGGCAATTATTTTAGGGCAGTTTTCGACCTCTCACAGTATTGTTGCAAGAACTGTTTTTGCTGTCTTCAGATGCGGTTTAATGTTGCCATGGTGGGTTTAACATTGGCTGACTAAACAAAAAGGTCGTCAATACAATACTGCTTGAATATATGAAAGGAAACGCGAACGCCAAACAACTTCCAATGAAATGTTTTTGTCGCAATCATCTTATAAGTGTGAAGTGGGTAAAAAGACAATTTGCTGCGACCGAAAAATTCTACAGATAACATCTACTACACTTTCCTTGCAATTACTCCCTGTGCTCATTATTAATGTACCCATGAAAGAAAAACAAGCTCTTAATATACCTTTTTTTTAATACTGCACGCATTGTTCTGATCTGTGGCTGGTTGCTAGAAGAGGAATGTTGTTGTTTTTTTCTCCCACTGGCTTGCGCTTTTTTGTTACGATATGCAATATAATGAATGCAAAACATCAATAGCGCACCCATTCTGACAATTTTTTAATTTGCACAAGATAATCAATAGCGTCGCATGTCTGGATAGTTGCTAAAAACTGTGTCGAAAAAGCATGGAGGTCGATGACCAAGTAGTACTGCTTCACCACGGTGGGGCAGAACTACTTGGTCATCGACCAAGTAGTTCAAGTAGTGACTAAGGTACTTGGCTGCTGACCCACTGGTCGCAGGATCCAATCCCGGCTGCGGCGGCTGCATTTCCGATGAAGGCGGAAATGTTGTAGGCCCGTGTGCTCAGATTTGGGTGTACGTTCAAGAACCCCAGGTGGTTGAAATTTCCGGATCCCTCCACTACGGCGTCTGTCATAATCATTTGGTGGTTTTGGGACGTTAAACCCCGCATATCAATCAAATCAAAACCGAGTAGTTCTATGGAATAACAGAAGCGTAGCCAAGGGGGGTTGAGGGGTTCAACCCCCCCCCCCCCTTAAAGTTTCCCGCGCAACTCCTTTCCTCCTCCGCCACACACCAACCTTGTAGGGTCGAAGCTCCTTAAAGCGGCACCCGTTCGTCCCTCGTAGTAGTAGTAGTAGTCATAGTGTGTAACCAGTCTTAGATTTTGACTTCGAAGGGGGTACCGGTGGGAGATATCGTCTGTGCGTTGTTGAACAATAAAAAAATCGCAGCATGCACGTTAACTGAAAGCCGAATTCTCCTGTCTCTCATTACCCCTTGGCAGCCATTGGCATGTACATTGAACACTATCTGACAAGAAAGGATTGGTACGTTATACTCGCTAGGTTTAACCTCCTTGGTTTTAGAAAAGTTTAGCGAGCGTTGGGCTACAGAGCCATGAATACAGGGAACTAGTATAAACCATGAACTCGAGGTGGTTAAAGCTGGGAAGTAGACACTAAGCGCGAGCCATAAAAAAGTGTGCGTGTGCCTCCTCTCGTTTGAACTTGGAATGTCGGCTGGATGACAGTTTTTCTATAAGAATATATGATGAAAAGATGCGAGATGGTAGTACTTAGATTGTTGAATAGGTGGACGAACGGGCACACAGACAGATGCATAAACGGATGCACGGATGGCTGCACGGACGAATGGACAAATAGGCGGACGCAGGAGCGTATGCATGGACGAACGCCGGGACAGACGCACAGATGGACGTGCGGACGCATCAACATACGCACGCACGGACGGACGCAAGGGCGGCCACACAGACCCACGCATGGACGGACGGAAGCAAGAACGAATGGATGGACGGGTGCCTCGCCCCACTCTCCATCATTCACCACGTGAATATGCTGCCATTTTCTTTCTTTCGTCGCTTCGTGCTGACATGATTTAGAAACTAAGCAGTGCTACTATCACAAATATAATTTCTGGATGCTCTTAAGTGAATAATGTCTGCATACAAAAAAAAAACGTGTCGCAGTGTTTGTGAAGGCTTTAAAACTTTGTGAGATTTCGGGCAGGAATCTCAGCCGCGAGCGTTTTCAGTCGGCTGGGCGTTGGGAATCATGCTGCAGCAATGGTCGTACTTGTACCCACCGGAACAGATCTCACCAATGTCGATCACTACAATAATTTTCACTAGGCAGAGGTTCGTCTGAATGATAAAAGTCATACACAGTTACAAGGTTATAGGCCACGTTCAAGCATAACACATTGTGACTCTTCGAACGTGTGCTAATGTATACTCAAGCCAGAGACTAACATTTCTACCTTCGCACGTTCTGCTAACATCTGAACACACACAAGCACACGCTCACACACCCTTCATGCACACGCGCTCACGCACGCATACGTTCACGCTCGTGCGTGACAGAATATTCGGCTTATCCAACGAACATCGCTTGCATGCGAGTGTACAATATACTGTTACACAAGGTAAGGTAACTTAATGGTGTTTTTAATGGGCCCTGAGTCCGTGATCACAGTATCATGATGATGATCTCAACCACCATGGCTCGTACCCACTCCGGGGGGATCGCAGTGGAGGCAACGGCGTCTTCCTTCTCTACCTGCGCTTCCCTTGTATTTCCTGGTAGTGATACTTCGTATCAATATTATTACATATTTTTACTGTGCATTAATTGCTAAAGGCACTCCTAATTGTTCTCTTGTGTGAAGGTGCAACACAGGTAAATGTGCAGGCCTATCACAACCTTAAAAATCTCTGCTAATATACCCATCATGCAACTCAAGCTGAACAATAAAAAGATGATGAACATAAATCTAATGCAGCATCATGAGAAATGTAGTGTAGGCAGTTGTAGTGATCAAGAGTTTTATTTTTCAGTAGCATGCCAAACAGCGGAAGAACAAGGAACATAAATCTGAAAAAAAAATATGCGACGTATTAAAAAAATTGCATTGATTCGCTTCATCTGTTCGTCCCTTTACATTGACACGGTGGAACCGCACATTGAGTGATTTCTGCATCTAGCGGCATAACTCACAACCATAAATGCACAGAATGAAGAAACATGAATGCAAGTGGACATGTTATCATGCAAGATTAAAGGCAACATACATAGTTCAATAATTTTTAGAAGAAATGAAATAAACTCTTTGCAAGCGATATTTCACGCAAAAACAGACACACGAAAGCGGAATGCTGTTGGTAATCTTTTTCAATTGACACGAAGATTATCCTGCGTATTAGATGTCATAATATTTGCCACATATGCTACCCTAAATTTACGAGGATTGTTATATGCAATCTTGGGTTCTTGTATTGCCATTCACGCCTCTCATATTCGCGAACCGCATCTGCAAATGAGAGGTGCCACAGAAAAACAAGGAGTATAGGCAATAGGAAAGAACGAAGTTATTCTGCCGTCGTGTGAAACTGATTTTAAACAATGTATCTTAATCCGTTGTACTTGCCCTCTTACAGCTGGACGAAAAGTAGCACATAGTGATTTCACCCCAAACGTCTTTTTTACTACCCGCCACGATGGTCCAGTAGTTATGCTGCTCCACTGCTGACCTGCAGGTCGCAGAATCGAATTCCTGTCGTGTTTTCATGTCATGGTGAAAACGCTCGAGACCCGCGCACTTTCATTTAGGTCCACGTTAAAGTTCCAAAGAGGTAAAGTTTCCGGAGCGCCCCATTACGGTGTCTCTCATAATCATATTATGGTTCTCATAGTCGTCTTTTATAATCACTATGTCGCCCACAGAAGATCACAGTTTCTATGGTGGAGATCAGTTTTTTCTCTGTTTAATACCCGTGCCACACGAGCTGAGAAAATTACATTTACCTTTTGATGCCTTTCGATTGAATGTCAATCGCGCGGTGCCACTGGAATGAACGAAATGGCATTCGCCCAAATGCCATTCGGCACCTAATGCCACCGCCAGAACTCATTCAACTGAGAAATACGCACTTTCGACGGCACAGCTGATGAAGTAATTGTATAAAATGACATTTGATTCGACTGGAAAGAAACTTTTCGCGTATTTTACTTTCACTAATCACTTGAACATGTGCTTCAAACCGTGTCTTCAGGTGGTAGGCGCTGTGAAATAAATGCGACAGGCATCAATTTATTTTTACGCTGGGGATCTGACTAGCTTTGGCTTAAGTTGCTACGTGGTCAGTTGCGACGTCGTGAAAGAAAGTAACCAACGAAATCTAACGGCAGCGTAATATGCTTATTTATACATGTATTTATTATGTGATGCGTATGAAGCTTGTAAATGTTTGTTTGTTTTTTATTGCTACTCACCCAGTGCTCACAAGGAAGGTGCTGCGATCAACATCATCAAGTCAAATGCCATTCACTTTGGACGTGTACCAGCGCCGCCGAAGAAAATGTCATTCGGGAACTGAATCCTTCGCTTCCGCATGTCGTTTTCTAGGCCCGCGTGGCATGGGTATATTTCATTTTGTGCTTGCGCTGATGACTCCACCTTTTCAATGACTGACTCGCCTTTGATTGCTAGCAAATATGTCACGTACATAGCAGCGGTCTTGTGGTAGTCAGACTCATTGGGGCTTCTGATATTTTTGAGCGCGTAATTTTGACGGGTGAATGGCGAGGGGACCAAGCTTACACCAAGAGCTTGCACCTACCGATGAGGTTGGAACTTCAGTTTACGCTTACTAACAAGGGAAGGCATTAGTTAGCGCCTGGTTTTCATGTCATCGTTAGTAATCGTTGTCTAGACTAGTCGTGCTGCAAGTCCTGATGTGTTGGTCCATTAAACACGTAAGGACGAATGTCATCAGAAATCACGGTTTCCGTGCATGCATCATGCTCTTTTCTGTTTTCAAAAGTTTTTTCAGCACATGAGTCGTATTCAGGCAGTACAGAATTACAGCTGGGAACAGTTTTTTCGCCTGCTGTATCTTTTTCGCCAGTTGTCGTGTGTGCACTTGCAGTTTCGCCTTCCAAGAAATGATCCTCAAGCGTTACCTCACGGCGTTTCGGCGTGGCTAGAGTGTACTCTATCATGGCAACCGAGTCTCATAGAGGGGCGCTGATTGACACAGAACACGAACTATACCAGCAATGTGCGTAGAGAGCGTAATTCAAGGGGGTGACTTCGCATTGCTAGGAAGCTATGCGCCCAGCAAAGTTCTCGCCGTGACAATGAATGCGAGGTACGAGAACTTTACCGACAATACCTGTCGGCTGGTAAAATTCCACATTGACACTAGTGCTCGTTTCTCCCCTGGAGGAAAGATTCACAGGTGGTCATTTTCTCCGTTTACCTTCAGAGGCCGGTAAGGTCGCGCTCGCCCAGTAACTCTGTGCGTGAAATGCCTCGCGTTTGTGATTGTACCCTTACGGTAAGGCTGGTAGTTTCTGTTGTGTTGTGATCCTACACCACAAACGTGAATAAACGCGAAGGAGTTGATGGCGCAGTGACATTCCAGTGACTTGCATCAGAATTCCCGTAAACAGGCAACCGCCAGGTATGGATGGTGCACAGTACAGCGTAAGTAAACTCGAGTTGCGTGCACTGGCAGCTCTCGCAGGCGTTCACGCGTTCTGAAAAATTGATTACAATGTACTATGCTCTGAACAAGAACGGGGTTTATTCGTTCATCACTAGTGAACTGATCACTCGAGGTTTTGTGTATTACCACATTGCTCCTGTTGGCGCCGGGGTAAGGGCTGCAAACAAGAATGCACAATCTAGTTACATCAGTGTATACATAGCATATCGTATGGCATATCAACGCTGGGCGGTGAAACATTCTGTACGGTTCTCAATCTGTTGACGTAAAGAATAAGGACGACTGCACGCTTGCAAACAACAACGACACATCGCCGCAACGCTATTGTTTCAGGGACAAGAGTGACGAAAGGTACGAGAAAAATAGAGAATATTACGCGTTTTTTCGCGTAAGTTTTCTAGCGCATATACGCAGCGAACAAGATATTTATATGCGAGTAGGTATGTAGTCCGGTCCTAGGTGCTCTTTCAATTGAGACCAAGTGAACAATTCTCAACAACGATTACCTTGCTCCCACAGATTGCCCGATAAAACCTCTGGAATGGGGGTACTTCATTGATATCAGAAGTCACAGTGCAACTGTAATGTCAACAAGGTTGCGAAGAGGTCTGCCTGAAAAATAACGCGTTAGAAATTGTGTTGTCAACGTGGAGCTTAATTTACCAAAAAAACTATTACGGCCTATCGCAAGCATGGGTAAATGCGTGCAGCAAACTAAAGAAAATTTGACTAAGATCTATCACTGCTTCAAGGCTGCTTGACATATGAAGATGAGCATAAATATCAATCTCATAGACATGCAGTGACTCTCATTACAAGTTATAAGCGGAGTCGTTTTTTACTTGTAAAGCGCACTTCACCCTGACGAGGACTACGCCATATATGCTTAACAGATATGACCGATTAACGATGTACTAGTAGTTGATTCTAGTATTTGCCTCGTCATCTTAAAACAGACCAAAATCGGCGTAGGAAAACACGAGAGTATGAGAGCATGTGTCTGCTCCCGTGAAAATAACGTGGCAATCATGTGTACGTCATGAAACTAGTTATTGAGTCATGTGTGTCACATACTTGTATACCACGGGCTGCGGTATGCGGGTATGATCCTCAGAACTTGTATCAACCTAGGAACGGTGACAACAGATGTACGTAATTTAAACGCGAGAACCTTTCGAAATTCGGCGTGAGCAGCGTTCATCAGGCGACTGCGAAGAATAAACATCTGGATCATAGCAGGAATCAAACCCAAGGATTTCGTGTGGCAGCCATGTATTCGGCCCCAGAGCCACTCAAGGTATCAATATGCTTTGGAAAATGTACTGTGCTTACATCAAATCAGTGCCAAGTGATTATGGCTACAATGCTAGATATCTGAATTTATTACAAGGAGATAAACATTGTATATGTGCTCCTACTATACAGACCCACGTCATGTCTGGATAACGTCAATTGTAGCTTCAGTGCCAGCTCCAATTTTATACCAGCGTCATAAACATTCATATTCTATGACTCGTTGCCTGTTTTCGAAATTGTCATTAGCTTTGTATGGCTGATCCAAACATTCTGGGTCATGCACACAGTCCCAGTTCGTAACGAGAGGCAAGAAATGACGTGATAATGATTCATCACAATGACCAGTTATGGACGGCCACGTAAAGGTTATGAGAATGAACAATTTTCAGTGCAGCATATTGTTTGCTATTGGTTCTTTGGCATTTGAAGTTTCCTGTGTGACATAAGATTGCCTGCTTGTTACGTGAAATCACCAATCCTTGAAATAGTATGTCGCTCATTACAGTGCATGCACATTAAACAGCGCACTCACGTGCCGAACAATACCTAAAGCTTCTTTGAATAGCTGGAAAGCATCTCCTTCTAGATGCAATTCAAGTAGATTTGCCGACGATAGCATTATCAGCGGCTACAAATAGCAGCTGGCAATACGGATTCACATGAGTATAATAACATATTTTCATTTGCAGCGTAACGGCGTTTACAGGTTGTGCGTGTATGCTCACAACTGTAACCTTATCGTTTCCCAGAGAGACGAAGAGAAAAGGGTAACACTGCACGTGTGTGGTTCTGTGTTGTCCGATTTGTATTTGGAGCTTAAACGACAATTCATGTTGTATGAAAACCAACTAGCCTGACTCCTAATTAAGCATACATAGTGCTAAAAATTATGGGCCAATTATTCGAAAGGAACCATGATAGGATACGAAGCAGCAGCGGTGCGCCCGCCGTTGACCCGGCAGAAACGGACATCGACGCGGGTGATGGAAGATAAATTTTATGCGAAACTCGGTGTAGCCTTTTTAGTATACTTTCATTTCAAACGGAAAGACATGGGAGGTGGGTTTGATTTAGTGCAAGCTTAATCGCAGATAAACAAGCCAAAAGAGTATTTCCGCAAGCATGCGGCGGAGCGTTGCGGGCGGTAGAGAGGGAGAAGCAAGAGAGAAGTGGGTTGCGAGTAGGTAGAAGAGCAACACCACCTACGTGTGTTGAAAGGAGCCGGCAACTGCTGCGGGTGAGTGAGGGCGTGACGTCAGCGCGCAGCTACTACTTGACTTGCTTGGCATCATTCCAACAACTGAGGTGGGGCGTACGTGGTGCGGTGCGTTGGAAAGAAGACACGGACAGACAGCGTTACACAGACTAGCCAAAGAGCTGCGTCGCATATAAAACCATGGTCTTTCACCTTCTCTTTGGTCCAGGGGGTCAGGTTGCGGGGCAAGTTGAAAGCTTAGTTTCTAACTGTGCTCTAGTCTACTGGTTATTCGTCGCCACTTTGCAAGCTGCCTCCATCACTCCAAATTACCATACGCAACACAGACCAGGTTGATCGGAGACCACAGCCAAAATAAAACATTTAACAATACTCGTCACAATCATCGTCTCACAGCAGCTCTGGCAGAGCAGCTGTGATACTATTCTTTTTTGATAGAAAAGAATGATTTTCCTGAAGCAGCAAATGCTTTTGCCGATACATAAAAAAGTTCATTTATTCCCATTTATTACTGCATCGACCAGTCACAGCAGAATAAAAACATGAACAAGTGATGTAATGTTAAAGAGCCCCTGTTTAGCGCTAGCCTGCTCTGCAACGCCAAAGCACAAGGCGCGAAAGCGTTGCAAAGGTGGAACACACAGCAGAGAGCCTTCAAGGAAAATTGTTACATCAGAAATGTTGGGGAAATTACACCATATTGCAATATTTCCTCGTAGTATTTTCATTTTCTCATAACAATATCATTCAGTGATTACTGTGGTGAATGAAAACTCAGTTCCGTTTTCTCAGCATGCAGCCAACTGTGATCACTGCCGAAAGATGAAGTCTATAAGGTAAAAAGAAGAGTCTTTGACATCAGGACTTGAAGAGATCACTTCGTCAGAAAAACAAGAAACAAAAGCATAACTGAGCACGTTGCTGCAGGCACGACTAGAAACAGGATCACCGTTGCTTTCGAGTAAGTAGAGCGTTGTAGATCTGCTGCCGCGCACTACGCTCCAAAACTGTAGAGGATTATCTTTCAATAGGGTGGGGAGATCAGTGTTGTAAAATACGTCTTAAGCTTGCGCGATGGCATCTTTGTACTCGCGTTCAGCGAGGAAGTAAATGTCTCAACGTTCAGACGTCATCGTCACTTTTGCGTGGTGGAAAATTCTTTTCTCCTTGTTTAGTAAGCGCTTCAACATCATCATCGTTGTCATCATCATCATCGTCATCATCATCAGCCTGAATACGTCCACTGCAGGACAGAGGCCTCTCTCGTATTCCGCCAGTTAACTCGGTCCTGTGCTTGCTGCTGCCAATTTATACCCGCAAACTTCTTAATCTCATTTGCTCACCTAGCCTTTTTGCCATCTCTGGAAATTCAGTTAGTTACCCTTAATTACTTGTGATTGTCCTGTCAACGCGCTACGTGCCAGGCCCATGTCCATTTCCTTTTGTTGATTTCAACTATTATATCATTAACCCAGTTAGTTTCCTAATCCACTCTGCTCTGTTCTTATCCCTTAATGTTACACCTACGATATTTCTTTCCGTTGCTCACTGCGTCGTCCTCAATTCAAGCTGGACCCTCTTTGTAAGTCTCCATGTTTCTGCTCCGTAGCTAAGTACCAGCAGAATACAGCTGTTATGTACCTTCCTCTTGAGAGATGGTGGCAATCTACCTGTCATAGTTTGAGAGTGCTTGCCAAATGTGCTCCACCCCATTCTTATTCTTCTACTTACTTCAATCTCGTGGTTCGGCTCCGCGGTTATGACCTGCCCTAAGTAGAAATAGTCTTTTACAACTTGAAGTGCCCTACTACCTATCTCAAAGTGCTGGTCTCTTCCGAGGTTGTTTACATTACTTTTGTTTTCTGCAGATTAATTTTAATACCCAACTTTCTGCTCTCGTTGTCTAACTTCGTAATCGTGAGTTGCAATTTGTCCCCTGAGTTACTCAGCAATGCAATGTCATCGGTGAAGTGCAGGTTACTAAGGTACTCTCCATTAACTTTTATCCCTCACTGTTCCCATCCTGTGCCTCTGAAAACCTCCTGTAAGCACGCGCTTTTGCATGTGGGAGGTAATGGCTATATACTGCACCAGGGTGGGCAATCTTTTTCTGGTGAGAACTCCCCCCCGCCCCCTGTCAGCTAGGGTCCCTGGCGTCCTTACACACCAAACACCTGCTTACGCAGACGCCCGTGCGGCAGATTGGCTTTAAACTAAGGGGCCATGGAAGAAGAAATAATCAGTTTTTTTAGGAATATAGTGGTAAATCAAAGGATTTTTTTTCTTTAAACATAAGCCAGTTTTCATGAATGGTGTGACTAAAAACCCGGCATGTAGTCTGTGATGAAATCAGCAAGTTCAATATTATTTGCAGAAAAGTTGGCAATTTTGTAATCATTAATATTTTAACTTGCTTCGGCCAATGCGAAAGGGCATAAATACTGCAATGGATAAAGCAATGATCACTTAGAACAGGCCTAAAACTTAAGGTAAGACAAGGTCTGTAGTTGTCAGTAGCAGGTATAGTACATTAGCAGAATGTGAAGAGGAACGAGTGGGCTGAAGCACTGGTTGCTTGAGGTTGAAATCTAAACATTCAAGAATGATAAACATTTCGTTGACCTTGAATGTTCGTTGACCTTGAATGTTGACCTTGATGTGAAAAATTTATCAAATTATCCCGGCGAGAACGATCTTCTCACTAGTCAACTCGGCAATTTAGTGCAGCCGTTGCGCTTCTAATGGCCGTATTTACTGCTTGCGGATGATCATTTATTACGTTGGCTAGTGTTATACGATTCTCCCAACGACTCAACTGTGGCTAGGCTATTAGAAAGATCGTTTACTTTTTGTTCTAATGCTGATTGATTGGTTTGAACTACGTTAAGTACATGAAGAAGTTTCGCACAACGAGAGTCAGCTTTAGCGGAAAGGCTAGCAATAACTGCTCGAACCTTATCGTCCGGTCCTCGATTCATTTCGGCATCGCCAGACAAAAGTAACTTAAGGACATGAAAGCACTCAGCAATTCAATTCGGCATCGCCGGACAAAAGTAACTTAAGGACATGAAAGCACTCAGCAACATTGTCACGGACAACTATTGGGCTAGAATCAGGTACATCTGAATACGAATAGATGGAAACATCAAAGTCAATGTGCCAAGTGGCCCCACGAACCTTTTCTTCAATTTATTTGTGCCGAAGAGAGCATCTGAGTAAGTGAGGCGTCAACCCGCAAAGGCTCATGGGAGGCGCCGTCTGCATCGGCTTCCGGTTCAAGATATCCGTGGCACCCTGTTTCAGTGGCCGTGGTTTTGAAGCTGTAGACACGTCTTTTCTTTGTACTGTGTTGCAAGCTAATTGCTCACGCAATCATGCTTGTTCGTACAGCTGTTGGATGCTCAAATTTTCTATCTTCATTCCCCCGGAATGAAGATAGAAAATGGAAGCGGGCTGTCTGGTAATAAGGACAGCCACGGTGAGTCGTATAGCCTTTGGATGCCTAGCGTCAGGTGAGCGATATTTGTCCGAAATCTGGCATGGATGGTTTTGTTTGTCCGACACATTTCGTATTTATGTACAGGCGCTCCCAGCGAAGATCACCGGCAGGTTGAGTACGTGCTGTCAACATTTTGGTACGACAAAAATGGAACTGAGGCGTCAAGACGGAAGCATGAAAGACATTTGAATGTGTAGTTTTTCATCAGCACAACAACAATCACTATATACGCATCTACGACAAACATATGACGTCTACGCTAAAACGCACGGTCGCCGTGCAATGCGCTGCCAGCTCCAACCCCGATACCGAAATGTGCGTGACACAGCAGCCAACAGCCGCACATCAGGCAACGGTGACGCTGCGGAATTCGTGGACACATCATTTGTCAATGGCATAAACTGCAGCGATGTATATGCAATCAATCAGTGGTTCTGACGAAGATGATCTCGCGCCAGTGGGAGAAAATGATGTCAGTAACGTTATGTGGACAAGAAAATGCTATTCCACTTATAGAACAGCCATGCAATATGTTGCTGGTAATTCCAAGTGTTTTTCCAAGCATTTACACTTAGTAGTGAATTTATTCATACCTGATTCGGTGAACACTGGGCAGAAGAAATAACTACGCATAAGAAGCACAGCGCTTGGCTATGAAGAGATCGTCGTCTCGGCCAGCCTGCTCACCAACACGATGCAATACGTAAACGCCTAACAAGCTCTACTTCGTTAAACAAAAGTTACCGCTGTCATATTTCGCTTTTTAAAGCTTTCTCTGTGCTGTTATATAGTCGAGGTCATCATGAACGAACGATAGAACAGTTTGCTTGACCGCTGAACGCATAGTTTTAGTAATGTAGGATATATCTTTCACACAAAGAACATTGATATGAGCTGCGGTGAAACTACGAATGCAAAAAACAGCTGAACGCCCCCACAGATGGAACAACGTAAAAATAGGAACGTTAATGGGCGACTTGCGTTAATATGCAAGTGTAAAATAGTTTAATACGTGACCACCAAGGCCACGCCACTTATTCATTCGAGGAAACGCAGAATCGTAATAGCACGTACAGTCCGTTGTTCGCCACTTGAAATGAAAATATTATTTTGCAATGGCAGCACATGCTTCCCTTTCGTGGTCTTTCGTAGGTGCGGCGACGGTGTTAGAAGTATAGGTGGACAGACGGAGCACCATAGTGGAGTCAGTCAACATTCTTCAAGCGCTGTCTTCGCGTTGCCTGTTTCCGCGAAGCCTGTTTCCGCGAAGCCCGACCAGAAGGAGGACGTCAGTGTTGTTACCGAGTATTAGGGTCTGCTTCTCAGGTCACCGAGTTAATGTGGCTGAAAGTTCTCGCGACCCGTCCGCGGAAGAATCACCCTGCTATAGGTTCGCAGAAAATTCACCTAGTAAGCACGCTAGATTTGCCTAAACCCGTGGAAAAAGATGCTCAGCATCGGCCCGAAGTTCTGCGAGCATCCATGGCTAAATAAGGCCGGACTTCTTTCCTTTGTTTGACACAGCGTCTCGAAGGTTTCGTCGTAGGACTTTAACAGATGCGTCAGCACCGGTGTGAGCGTGCTTCCGAAGGAAATCGACAGCCACATTTCGATTTAACCAGGCATTATTCTGTTGCTTTTACGTGATTCTGGGTTAAGGCAGCTCGAATCAGACAAATGGAGAGGATTTGCTGTCGTGCCTGCAGCCATTTATAGCGACAAGGCTAGTGGTGTAATCTACGCCAACGTTGGCTTGGTCAACGATGTCAGTGGTTGCGCCGCATCGTCATTCTTTCTCAGTCCTGTTTTTTCGTGCTGTTCCCGCCAGTATCACGTAACGACTGGCCCTCCAATAAACCATCCGCTTACCTCTTTACGCCAACTGGACGCGTTAAACGGCAACCATAGTACCAGTCTCCCGATTCATACAACTCGTGTAGACGCATGCCTATCTGCAGCACTCACAGAATGTTTGGACAGTCTCCAGCTGCCTGTGCTTTGTCAATACCCACCAGAGTTTCTCGCCAAGTTTAGTAGTAGGCATCCTTGTTCTAAACGAAGACAATGAAGCATCTTTTGTTTTTCACTCCGACTCTGCGAGAAGCACTGTGTTGTTTTACCAGTGCAGCGTCAAACCTGAAGCGTTAGAACTGTTGTTACAAAAAAAAAAACTGCGTCTTCTGCTTGTATGCGAGTCGTGAAGCTTTCCGGAAAAAGAATAAACTTGGAGAGGACTCTTGTAAATTTCGAAAAAGCCTACGTGCCCACGGCAGCGTGATTGTATTTCTTTACTTGGCTCCAGCTTTCTAATCCCTGCAGGTGCATCGCTTCAATAACTTCTGACGTTTCAGTTCTCACAGGGGAAACTTTGTGCCAAACGACAAGCTAAGCTGCACCTGGAGCGCCGTGAAAAACGGGGCAAGTGTTCTTCACTGTCACAACCTTTTCTGGCTAGGATGTTTGTGATGCGTGCAGTTCGGCGTCTTGCCCTGATGCCACAAAGAGGCTTTGTCAAAGCAAGGAGGTTGGAGAGGCCACATGCCTGGCTAGGGAAGCGGAGAAAACAAGGCATTGTCGTCTAGGGCAACACTTCGACTCTTCCGCAGTGTTAGGGCATCGAGACCTTTGTACTGAAAAAGGCTCAGTGCAGTTTCGAGAAACAGAGTGAGAGAAACACAAAGAAAGAAGGAGAATCACCCCAGTATTGGAATTCCATAAACATCGCGCAACACAGGGGTGCTACTTATATACCCGTTTGTGAGACCAGTGTCTGCCCGACGGCACAGAGAATTGAACATTTGCGGGGAAACTACTGCGCATGAGCAGTAACGGCACAGGTAGCGCCCTCTACACGCGTTTTGGTTTTTGTTGTAAAACATCAGCCTGGCCAGTCGCCGGTCATACATTCGTGTGCCGCAGTTGACTGGCCTTGCTTTCGCAGTTGGGCAAATATGCTAGCAAACTTTGAGAAATATTTTACTGAGATAGAAGCGTGAAGAACTTGGCCTTCTATTTCATGCTTCCCTGCAAAAAAACCTACAAAAACCACCGGTGACTTTGTGGGATTGAGTGTGCCTTCATCATTGTTCTTTTGAGTTCTCGCAGATTTTTCTGGCAGATAAGCCAAAAAATGAGTGCTAACCTTTACAGGCTTTCGTCCGCGATTCTACGTGCTGAAGAGAGATGTTCGGATAACGCATGTGAAATGTTGGTGAAGGAGGAGCCTTCATTTAAAGGGGGGGATGCCAAACCACCGCTGGCCGAACGAACACTCTCGGATCTCTTTAGTGCACCCTGGCAGCACACGAGTCTCTCGTATATCAGCGTTTCTAATAGACCACACAATACTTCTGTTCATGCGCGAGGATGTGATCTCACGTATTTTCACGAACCATGATTGATAGAAGCACGGGTAATTTAATGACCACAATAGTGGCCGCCTCATTCGTAGCCCCTTTAAGTATAGTAGGAGGAACTTGTGGTACGTGTTGATATAATATGTAGCACATTAGGAGAGTGCATACTTATTATATCGCCATTTCACACTTCGGTAATTTCAACTATGATTGATTAATATGTGGGGTTTAACGTCCCGAAACCACTATAAGATTATGAGAGACGCCGTAATGATTAGTGGAGTTTATTGGCGCAAGGGCCAGATGTGGCCAAAGAATGCCAGAGCGATAATAATGAACTGTGCGATATGCAGTGTGGATAAAACAGATGTGACGTTGCTGTAAATGGGCCTAAAAACAGTCACTGTAGGTGCGTAAAACATACATATAGTGAAATTATGGCAATTACGATTGTGTGCTATGCCGACGTAAAATTATTTAAAAATAATACGTATAAGAAACAAAAACTTGGCGTGGAGCACCAGTGCCTCGGCAGAGCCCTTAAAACAAGAGCATGGAGGCCTGGGCTCATTGAAAGCTGCTATCACAGCGGCATCTTCTGGACAGAGGATGGGCTATGAACTTGTTGGGCCAAAAACATTCAACACTACATCCTTTAGAAAGTTTAGAACTGATTTTGCATCGAAAAGTGGCTCTTCGCCGAGAAAAATATTAGGCTGTAAAGGAAGATGATAGCGGTATGCTAAAGGAAAATATTTCTTTCTTTCTCTTTCAGCTTCCGGACACTCCAGGAGGACGCGGAGGACGGTTAGCCTCTCGCCACATCTACCACGAGTAGGAGGTTCGTGGCCAGTCAGCAGAAAGCTATGGGTACCATAAGTGTGTCCTATTCTGAGAAGACAGAATAGGACATCAGTTTACCGTTTTCTCGTGGCGGAGGGCCAGTAACATAACTGCGGCTTAATCAAGTGAAGCTTATTATTTATTGCTGTGTCCCACAAGCGTTGCCAGTGGCTCCGCAGTTTCTTACGTAGGAAGGATTTTAGGTCTGTTGCAGGGACAGTAGCGGTAGGGTTAATAGCGCGCAATATAATTGCGCGCGTTCATAGCGCGCAATACATTCCCCTCGATACTTCTATGGCCAGGTACACAGCAATTATTAACATGCTGGTTGGACATATACGCAGTACACAGGACGCAATACAACTAAATTATTACCAGATTTTTGAATCTAAAAAGTAACCTTGATGCATTCACGATGCTTAACGAGTCTGTAAATATATATAATTGATTTTTGTATGTTTGATTTCCGTATATGCTTCACAGCCGACAATAGTGCATAACCCTCAGCAGTAAATATACTTGTTTCCGGGTGCAGTACACGGGATTCCGAGAAGGATGGTCCAACGGCTTCATAAGCCACCCCTGCATGCAACTTAGAAGCATCGGTATAGAACTCTACGCATGAGTAGTTGGACTGGAGTTGTCGGAAATGCATTTTAATATATGCTTCTGGTACGTGTTTAGTGATCTCGACAATTGAGGTGTCACAATGTATAAGCTGCTACTACCACGGCGGTAAAAGTTTCGCTGTGGGCGAAGGACAAAGTTCTAGCAGTGGAACACCCATTTCTTCACTTAAGTTTCTCACACGCAGAGAGAACGGCTTTCTCACTGCGGGTCGATTATGGAAGAAGGTGGCAGTGGTCATATCGTTTATAGTTGAATAAGAAGGATGCTTGATGTTTGCGCGTACATTTAAAAAATAAGTGAAACTGCTATAGGATCGCTGCAGGTGAAGTGACCACTGATTCGACTCTACATAGAGGCTCTGGATCAGACTTGTCCTGAAAGCACCGGTTGCAAGTCGGATACCCAGACGGTGAACGGGGTCTAGGATTTTTATTGCACTTGGCGTTGCGGAATGATAAATTATTGAGGCATAAACAAGGCGCGACCCGACAAGGCTTTTGTACAACTTCAAGAGGCACTTTCGATCACTACCCCATGTTGTACGTGATAGGAGTTTTAGGACGTTCATCTCTTTCAAACATTTCATTTTGACATATTTAATATGGGTAATAAACGTGAACTTATAACCTAAAGTGGTTGCCAAGAATTTATGCTCGCTGCTCACAGAGAGTTGGTCTCCCTTGATCGCAACATTTGGTAGTGGCATTACCCCTCGTTTGTTCGAGAAAAGTACGCAAGTACTTTTCTTGGTGTTTATTTTAAAACCATTCTCATCTGCCCATTTAGAGAATTTATTCACTCCGAGCTGCACTTGTCGCTCGTAGATAGACATATTTCGTGATTTGAAACTCATCCGAACATCATCAACATACACGGACTAATACATCGCGCTTCGAATGACTGACTGCGGGGAGTTCATTTTCACAAGAAAGAGTGTGCAACTAAGCACGCCCCCTTGCGGAACACCAGTCTCTTGGGTAAATGATATAGAGAGAGCATTTCCCACTTTTACGCGAAAGGTTCCGTTAGACAGATAAATTTCAATTGTGTTTAGCATGTTCCAATGGATGCCCATGGCGGCAAGATCGCGTAGAATCCCGAATCGCCATGTGGTATCGTACGTCTTCTCTAAGTCTAGGAATACCGAAAGTACATACTGCCTATGAATAAATGCATCTCTGATGTATGTCTCTGCGAACAAGGTGGTCTATTGTCGACTTCCCCTCTCTGAAACCACATTGAAGGGGTTCTGGTATACAGTTACTTTCTAGAAAGTTGATTAGGCACCAGTTTATCATTTTCTCATGTAGTTTGCATAGACAGCTTGTTAGCGCTATTGGCCTGTAGCTGGCGGCCAAGGACGGGTCTTTGCCTTGTTTAAGTACCGGGATGACTATAGCTTCTTTCCATGACAATGGAATATACCCAGCTGCCCACATGACATTGAAGAGGGTTAGGAGTGTTTTTAGTGCTTCGGGGTGAAGGTGCCTAACCGTTTCGTACGTTATACGCTCACCACCTGGCGCCGAGTTGTTGCAGCACGCAAGAGATGCCTTAAGTTCAGCTAATGTAAACGGGCAGTTGTAAGTCTCACTGGATGGACGTTTTCATTGAAGAGGCTGCCACTCTTCGCGTTCTTTGAAGTTTAAGAACGTTTATGTATAGTTTGATGCACTTAAGACATAGTCAAAGTGTTTTCCTAGGCAGTCCGCCTGCTCCTCCAGGCTCTCACCTCGGCTATTAACCAAGGGTAGGGGGTGCGACTTGCGACCCATTAACTTGTTTACCCTATTCCAAACCTTTGTTTCGTCGGTGTAAGAATCGATACCAGAGATGTACCTATTCCAACTTTCTTTCGTTACAAGACGACGCGTTCTTTTGGCTTGTGACTTGACCTGTTTGAAATTGACGAGGTTTTCAGCCGTTGGGTGATTTCGAAGTAATCTCCAAGCTTTATTTTGACTATTGCACGCTTTCCGACAATCGTCGTTCCACCATGAGATGCAACGCTTATTAGTCATTCCGTTAGTTTGCTTAATACATTTCTCTACAGCGTCAATAATAAAACCTGTTAGGTAAGCCACAGCATCGTCTATATTAAAATCAGCAATGTCATCTTCATCTGAAAATGTGTTTTCTTGGAACAGTTTCCAGTTGGCTGACTTGGTGTTCCAACGAGGGGAGTCAGGCGAGCATGTATCTTGTTTTGTTAGCTTCAACATTATCGGGAAGTGGCCACTCCCATACTGGTTTTTGAGAACAGACCACTCCAGATATAGAATTAGTGTACTCGAGACAATACTCAGGTCTATAGAAGAGTAGGTGTTGTGTGTAGTGCTATAACGTGTTGATTCTTTTTTGTTAAGTGAACATGCACCTGACGAAAACAGAAAGTGTTCTATTAGGCGTCCTCCTGCATCCAAATGGGAGTCGCCCCATAGGGGATTATGTGCATTTAGATCACCAACGACTATATATGGCGGAGGAAGTTCATCAATGAAGCTTTAAAATTTTGTCTTCGGAAGTTGATAGCATGGAGGAATGTAAATATGATTGATATGTGGGGTTTAACGTCCCAAAACCACCATATGATTATGAGAGACGCCGTAGTGGAGGGCTCCGGAAATTTCGACCACCTGGGGTTCTTGAACGTGCACTCAAATTTGAGCACACGGGCCTACAACATTTCCGCCTCCATCGGAAATGCAGCCGCCACAGCCGGGATTCGAACCCGCGACCTGCGGGTCAGCAGCCGAGTACCTTAGCCACCAGACCACAACGGCGGGGCGAGGAATGTAAATAAAAGAAATTGCTAGTAGCTTCCCGAACAGCACTGCTCGGACAGCAACTGCCCCAAGAGAAGTTCGGAGGTTTAATTGCTTACAGGCAACACCTTTATCAACTATTATAGCGACACCGCCCGACGAGGCGGCTGCGTCATCATAGTCTTTGCGGAAGATGGCATATTGCTTTAGAAAGTTTGTTTGTGTGGACTTGAGGTGTGTTTCCTGAACACACAGCACCTTTGGAGTATGTTTATTAAGGTGTTCTCTGATATCATCGAGGCTATGAAGAAGTCCTCTCACATTCTACTGTAAGATCTGTGTCTCCATTTTAGATGTGTTTTGTGCTGTGTGCTCATGGATGGAAAATTACCTCAAGGACCCTTTCCAGGGGCCGTGACACGAGATTTTTCTTTTTTGGATCGGTCGACAAAGTCGCGCCGATCCTTAGGCGCTGGCGTGCCCTCACGCTCGGTGTTGTGTCCATTGCCTCTTGCGAGGCACTGGACACGCGCTCTTGCAAGCGCTGCATTTGTTTTGAGGGCCTCGCCTCAAAAGACGTGGCCTTCGCGGCCCCCAGCCCGGAGGTTGGTGGGTCCTTCTTGGATGGCGGAGCAGCACTGGCTGCAACCGCCGAGGGGGGTGATGGCGTCACCACCGGAGCTCTACGCGTGTGCATGACAGCCGCCGGAGGCTGTCGTTGCGCTGCCCCCTGACGCGCCACTTCGGCAAAGCTGGTTTCTGGTAGGTAGGACACCTGCCCTCGTGCCTTCCTAAAGGAAATGTTTTGTTTTACTTTAATTGTGACAATTTCCCTTTCTTTTTGACAGCATGGGCATGACCACGAGTATGCGGCATGCTCCCCATTACAGTTCGCAGAGTGAAGAGAGTTTTCACAGGCATCAGATGTGTGTTTTTCAGCACTGTATTTGGCACAAGTTAGGCGGCCTCGGCAGTTCTGGAACTGTGGCCGAACCACTGGCATTCGAAAGATCGGAGAGGGTTTGGTATATATGGCCTCACTCGAAGCCTGATGTACCCAGACTCGATAGGGTCGGGCAGTACACTTGAATTGAAAGTAAGTATCAGGTGCTTAGTCTGGACTTCTTTGTCATCGCGCCTCATCCTAATTCGTTTCACGTTGATGACATTCTGTTCGCTGAAACCCTACAGGAGTTCGGCCTCCGTCAGCCCTAACAGGTCATCATCTGAAACAACGCTACGGTGGTGTTCATGGTTTGGTGTGGGGTTACTATTAATTTTGTATCTCCTAATTTCACTAGATTAGACAGTTTCTCATATTGTTTCTGGTCGCGGAGCTCTAACAGAATGTCACCATTTGCCGTTCTCGATGCTTTATATCCTGGGCCAAAGATTTCTGTCAAGGACTTCGAAACTAGAAAAGGTGAAAGTGTTCGCACTGGTTTGCCGGGTGTGTCAGCGTGGGTAACGTGGAATTGGGGAAAAGATACTCTCTGGTGACCGAAAAACTGGAAGACGTCATCAGTGCACCCTCTTTTCTGAGGGCAATCAGGTAGTGGGGGGAAGGAACTAGCCATATGAAAATGTTTATTTTCGGCAGCGTGGCCAGCCACCCACCATTGAGTCTTACAAGGGGACGCTGCAGGGTCTGTAAGCACAGGCCCTGCAGACGCCAGCTGTACACCACCACTATAACCGAATATGGTGTATCCAAGGTAGGATAGCCACACAGGATTAACCATTGTCGCCAGGAAACACCGAAGTCAATGGAAGAAAGTAAAGGACAGGATGATAATGATAAATTATGGTGTTTTTGGCGCAAGGGCCATTTGATGGCCAAAGAGCGCCAGTTCATGGGATAAGGAATGTGGACAATGATTGTGATTAGCGGCTGTATAAGGGCCATAAAATTCCTCGCGCTAAGGCGGGTAAAAACATACAAGTGGTAAAATCATGACGATGCCATGAAAGGTGTGTGTGGTGCGAATAGATGACAAAAGTTGGTGATAATAAAAACGATGGCGGACATGTATGGCATTAGCACAAGTGCCTCACTTGTTCGTACCCTTGCGTCCAAGGGCCGTGAGGCAAGTGCCTTGTTGTGTAGCCACCGCAGCAAAGACCTCTCTGGAGAGGTCGTACTACGGAATGCCCGGGTATATGATGTGAAAATTATGAATTTCCTTTAAAAACGCTAACAATGATTTATAACTAAAAAGCGGTTCCCTGCCAACGAACATTGCAGGGTGTAGAGGTATATGTTGTCGGTAGGATAATGGAAAGTGTTGTCTTCTTAGAGTGTCTAACTGTTTACATTGAATTAAAACGTGAAGAACTGTTAATGCCTCACGACATTTATCACACAATGGTTGATCACCACGGGACAAAAGATGTGTGTGTGTCGTGTATGTGTGTCCTATCCTGAATCTTGTTAGTGTTACCTCTGTTAGACGTGATTTTGATACTGGTGGCCAATGGCCAAGGTGTGGCTTGATAACGTGTAGTTTGTTTTGTGTGTGTGTATCCCACTTGCTCTGCCAGTAGTCCCTGAGGTTTCGTTTGAGAGACGGCTTAAGATCAAGGGCCGGGATTGATATGGATGTAATGGCGGTGCTCTCATGGACGGATGCAGCGAGCTGATCCGCCCTCACGTTGCCTTGGATCTCACGGTGCCCTGGCACCCAGCACACTACAACATGTTGTTTGAGTGTGTAAAGTGTGCAGAAAATGGAGTAAAGTGAGACAAGGACTGGGTTTTTATGTTTTTTAAGACTGTGCAGAGCCGTTACAACACTGAGGGAGTCTGTATAAATTTCTGCTTTTTGTATTTGTAATTGTTTGATGTGTTTAGCTGCCACAAGTATCGCGTAAGCTTCCGCTGTGAAAATACTTGTGCGTGGATGTAGAGGGCGAGCATCCGAAAAGGATGGGCCGACAGCAGCGTAGGACACAGAGGAGTTAGTCTTGGAGGCATCTGTGAAGAACTCAGGACGTGTGTATTTGTGTTGAAGTTCCAAAAAGTATGTTCGGATATGGGCAATAGGTGCATGTTTTGTAACTTCTAGGAAAGACACATCGCAGTCTATAGTCTGCCACTGGCACGGTGGCGGGTATGCTAAAGGAGCCATTAAACTGTGTTCAAGTGACACTGCGGTTTCTTCAGCTAGACACTTCAGGCGAACTGAGAAGGGCTGCCTCATCGAAGGCCTGTTTTGAAACAGAGTTAAGCTCGACAAATCATTAATTGTAGAGTATGAGGGGTGCTTCTTGTCTGCTTTCACCTCAAGGAAATAAACAAAGGACATATAAGTTCTCTGCAGAGGAAGCGACCACTCATTTGACTCAACATAAAGGCTTTCTACGGGGCTGGTGCGAAAAGCACCCGTAGAAAGGCGGATACCCAAATGGTGCACGGGGTCCAGCATCTTCAAGGCACTTTGAGTAGCAGACTGATAGACAATGGCCCCATAATCTAAGTGGGTGCGAATAAGGCTTCTATAGAGGTTCATGAGGCATGGCCTATCACTACCCCACGTAATACGTGACAACAATTTTATAACATTCATGGCTTTTAAACATTTTGTTTTTAAATACTTGATGTACGGTACGAAGGTCAACTTGTTGTCCAAGATTAAGCCTGAGAATTTATGCTCGGCTTTGACGGACAGACGTTGCCCGTTCAGTCGAATGTCAGGTTCCAAGTGCATGCCTCTCTTTCGAGAGAACAAGACTCACGTGCTTTTTTGTGGGTTAAGTCGAAATACGTTTTCGTCTGCCCATTTGGAGACCTTATTTAAACCCAGCTGAACCTGCCGCTCACACACGGCCAAGTTGCATGACTTGAAGCCAAGATGAACGTCGTCGACATATGCACAATAGAACATATTGCGGGGAATGGACAAGTGCAAAGAATTCATTTTGATAATAAAAAGTGTGCAACTAAGCACGCCACCTTGTGGCACGCCTGTTTCCCGGACAAATGTTTGGAAGAGCAAACTGCCCAGACGGACACGGATTGTCTGGTTTGACAGGTAACTTTCGATTATATGAAACATTCTTCCACGCACACCAAGGTGGGACAGGTCTCTTAGAATTCCGAAACGCCATGTTGTATCATACGCCTTTTCGATATCGAGGAACACAGAGAGAAAATATTGTTTATGGACGAAGGCGTCCCTGATCTGTGCCTCGATACGAACGAGGTGGTCTATGGTGGATCTACTTTCTCGAAACCCGCACTGAAATGGGTCGAGCAAATTGTTTGTTTCAAGGATATGTACAAGTCAGCAGTTTATCATTTTTTCGAATACTTTGCACAAGCAGCTTGAAAGTGCAATTGGCCTATAACTTGAAGCTAAAGAAGGGTCCTTGCCCTCTTTCAAAATGGGAATAATCATAGCCTTTTTCCAGGAGGTAGGGATAGTGCCAGAAAACCAGATAGCATTGTACAAAGAAAGTAGGGTTTTTCGTCTTTCGGCTGGTAGGTTTTTTACCATTTCATACACCACACGGTCAGAACCTGGGGCAGAAGTACTGCAGGAATTTACAGATGTTCGGAGCTCCGCTAGACTGAAAGCTTGGTTATATGCCTCGTATCTAGTGGATTTGTGTTCGAGTTTCTGCATTTTCATTCTTGTTCTGTATTTTTGGAAAGTGTCAGTATAGTGGGACGAGCTGGATACCCGTTCAAAATGTGCCCCGAGGAAGTTTGCCTGATCTTCCAAGGTATCACCCTGAGTGTTTACGAATGGAAGTGTGTGTACTTGTTTTCCTGCTATCCTACCGACCATGTTCCAGACTTTAGCCTCCTGTGTGTATGAATTGATCCCTGACAAAAACTTCTGCCAGCTTTCTTTTCTGGCCTGCCGACGCGTTCTTCTAGCTTGAGGTTTTATTTCCTTGAAGGTGTCAAGATTTTCGGCTGTCGGTGAGTTCCGAAGTAGCCTCCACGCTCTGTTTTGCTGTTAGCACGCGTTTCGGCATTCAGAGTTCCACCATGGCACACGCCGTTTTCCAGGGTGTCCATTTGTTTGTGGGATGCATTTTGTTGCAGCATCAATCAAAAACGCTGTGAAGAAGTTATCACCAACATCAATGTTCAAAGTACATATGTCATTCCAACCTAGACGAGCGATGGTATAAAACTGTTTCCAGTCGGCTCTGTTTATGAGCCATTTGGGAACACGTGGTGGACACTCAATTACTGTATTTGTGCTCAAAACTACGGTAAAGTGGTCACTTCCGTACAGATTACTGACGACTTTCCATTGGAGTAGAGACACAAGAGATGGAGATACTATGCTCAGGTCTATGGAGGAGTAGGTGTTATTGGCGAGATTATTATAGATTGGTTCTTTTCGATATGGAGACACGCGCTCGACGAGAGAAGGAACTGTTCGATCAGTCGACCTCGCGCGTCATACCAAGAGTCACCCTATAGCCTGCTATGCGCATTAAAGTCTCCAAGGAGAACATAAGGTTCCGGAAGTTCATCAATTAAACAGTGTAAATCACGTTTTTGCAGCTGATAGCTAGGAGGAATGTAAATAGTGCAAATTGTGATTATTTTATCAAAAAGAACCGCTCGAACAGCCACTGCCTCAAGGGATGTTTGGAGTTGTAAGTGTGTGCATGCAATTCCTTGATTCACTATGATGGCAACACCTCCAGATGATGTCAAGGCATCATCACGGTCCTTTCGAAAAATAACGTATTTACGAAGAACATTTGTGTGTTTTGAATTAAGGTGTGTTTCTTGTACACACAGCACTTTTGGTGAGTGTTCGTGCAAGAATTCTTGGATGTCGTCAAGGTTTCTGAGAAGGCCCCTGACGTTCCATTGTATAATTTGAGTGTTCATGGTGAATGTAAAATAATTCGGTGTGTACGAAAAGCGAGTGGTTGTTTAGACGGGGAGTTTAAGTTCACTTAACAGGGCCGTCACCAGGCCCTGTTATTTGCTTTTTTTGTTTTTTGGCGCGCTCCAAGGAGCCACGCCGCTCTTTCAGCATCAAGGGTGCCGACGTATCCATCGCCTCCTCGGAGGCACTGGATGCCCGCACGTGCGGGCTGTTAGTTCGAATTTCGGGCCTCACCTGGTGAGGGGAGGCCTTGAGACCCGAAGACTCTGGAGTCTCCGGTCTCTGTTTGGGAGTAGACGGTGTAGATTGGGCTACAGCCGCCTTGGGGGCAGGTGCCACAACCACCGGCTCGGTATGCGCGGGCCGAAGGAGTGGCGAGGGCTGGTGCGGTGGTGCCCCCTGACGCGCCGCATCAGCGTATGTAGGTCCATAGAATGGAGCGACTCTTCGCCGTGCTTCCTTAAACGTAGTGTTCTCCTTCACCTTCAATGTAATTATTTCTTTTTCTTTTTTCCAGTATGTGCAGGAGCGTGAATATGCGGCATGGTTTCCTTCACAGTTTACACAGTGTGGCGGTTGTTTGCAGTTCTCCGACACGTGGCCTAGGACTCCACATTGTGCCCAAGTCTGGCGTCCACGACAGGTTTAGGGCCATGGCCATACCTCTGGCATTGGAAGCAACGACGAGGGTTTGGTATATACGGCCTGATAGATGTCTTTGTGTACCCTGTTTGAATGGAATCTGGTAGTTTACTGGATGCAAACGTGAATATCAAGTGTTTCGTTGGTATTTCCTTATTATCTCTTCTGATGATAATTCTCTGTACATTATTGACATTTTGGCTCTTCCACCCTTCCAAAAGTTCAGTTTCGGTGAGTTCAAGTAAGTCTGTATCAGATACCACTCCGCAAGTGATGTTCATGGATCTGTGTGGTGTTACGGTGATCGGTACGTCACCAAACGTTGAGAGGCTGTCTAGCTTTACAAATTGTGCTTTGTCCCGAATTTCGAGAAGAAGGTCTCCGCTAGCCATTTTGGTTACTTTGTATCCAGGCCCGAGAGTTTCAGTAAGACACCTGGCAACTACGAAAGGAGATACGGTCCTGGCTTGCTTTCCGTTTTTTTCACAGTGAATGACGTGAAGTGGGGAAAAGTTTGTATTGGCTGGTTGAAGAAATTTATGTCGTCGGTGCGTACCCGCTTTAGGCCGGAACGATCAGACAATTGAGGGAATGCTCCATGCATGCCGGTC
Source organism: Rhipicephalus microplus (assembly GCF_043290135.1). Lineage (NCBI taxonomy): Eukaryota > Metazoa > Arthropoda > Arachnida > Ixodida > Ixodidae > Rhipicephalus > Rhipicephalus microplus. The sequence continues at coordinate 38,006,219 of NW_027464586.1, forward strand.
TTATTTTTTTTCAGCAGCGTTGGCGACCACCCACCACGCAGCCCAACAAGGGGACGCTGCAAGTTTGCAGGTCTGAAAGCTTGCAGACGTCAGCCGTACAACACTGCCATAACCCAATGCGCCTAGACCAAGGTAGGCTATTTGCACAGGGTTAACCCTTGCCGCCAGGAAAATTGGAAGTAAACAGAAGAGAGAAGTACACAGGAAAGCTTAAAAAGTAAGAAAGACGAAGATGTAGGGAGAGAGAGATAGGAAAAGGCGACTGCCGATTTGCCGTGGGTGGGTCAGCCCAGGGGTGCCGTCTACGTGAAGCCGGGGCCAAAGGGGTGTGTTGCCTCTGCCGGGGGGCCTTAAAGGTCCAATCACCCAGCGTCAGCTCAACCCCCAGGATCCCCTTTTCCCCGGGCACGGCAAAGCTACGCGCGGCTAGGCGTGGGAGGGAGTAGAAACTCCCCCGTTAGCTCGGGTCCGTGGTGTCGCTACACACCAAACGCCTACTTGCGCAGGCACCCCTGCGGGGAGTAGAGGACAGGAAAGATTTAAAGTAAGAGAAAAGACAAAGATGTGAGGAGGAGACAGAAAAAGGCGACTCCGATTCCCCCCAGGCGGGTCAATCCGGGGGTGCCGTCTACGTGAAGCCGGGGCCAAAGGTGTGTGTTGCCTCTGCAGAGGGGCCTTAAAATGTCCAAGCACCCAGCGTCAGCTCAACCCCGAGAATCCATTTTGCCGCGGATGCGGCTCAGCCACACACGGCTAGGCGTGGGAGGGAGCCGAAACCCCCCCGTTAGCTCGGGTCCGTGGCGTCGCTACACACCAAACGCCTACTTGCACATGTGCCCCTGCAGGGGCGAGAGACGCCGTAGTGGAGGGCTCTGGAAATTACAACCACCTGGGGTTCTTGTACGTGCACCCAAATCTGAGCACACTGGCCTACAACATTTCCGCCTCCATCGGAAATGCAGCCACTGCAGCCGGGATTCGATCCCGCGACCTGTGGGTCAGCAGCCGAGTACCTTGGCCACTAGGCCGTAATTTCAACTATCAGACCTATATTAGCGTGTACTAGAAACGCCTATAGTGCGCTCTCTTATATATATATATATATATATATATATATATATATATATATATATATATATATATATATATATATATATACATACATATATATATATATATATATATATATATATATATATATATATATATATATACATATATATATATATATATATATATATATATATATATATATATATATATATATATGTATATTTCTCCTGGTTACACATGCGCAGCGCGTTCCTACGACATGACCTGTAGTAACGGCGGACACTGCCGTTTTCATGAGCACGCAAACACCGCACTTCACAGATGGTGCGCAAGTAGCCCCCAAGAAACCTGTCAGACGTTTCAAGGGTCAACTTCAATTGAAGTGTATAACATGAGACAGAATGGAATAGATGGAGCAGGTGATGAGCCTGGCGAACAGTCGAGGTAGGGGAGTGCAGCTATCACCTCACTTAGTTGTTGCTCAGGCTGAAACGCGGAAAATACTTATTTTACACCGTTTACACAAACCTAAACGCGGTGTTTTGCTCTTTTAACATGTTCTCTCAATACTTGGCACGCGTTTTTGGCCCCAAAGCAACAAAACAGGCGCACCTGAACAGCTAAACACTGCTTCGAGCATGTTAGTTGGCGAAGATGTTTCCAACCAAAAGCACGAGCGAAGGTCTCTCCTGTTTACATGACAGGGGCGCTCACTTTTCTGCAAATGGTCAATTGAACCTGGTACCTTCTCTAACAACTCGGCTTCCACTGAGGCTTGGGTAGCCGTGGTAACACCCACCGGTAGTATGCCTGACAAAGGCGGTGTATGAAGAACACTGAAGGCGCGGAGGGGGGGGGGGCGTTGGCTGACAGAGGGAATTACCTCTAGTGCACTACCCTTCTGCATTCTTCACTGCTTCCCACTTTAACAAGCAAATGTTAACACGTGCGTCGTACTGGTAAACCGCTAAATGCTGGTCGTAACCACGATCCCGCTATTTTTGCCCTTGTTATCGCGTTTACCGAAGATATTTTGAGGGCATTGGTTTCACAGACAAGTGGACACGCACGTATCCTCATTTGGGATATATATAAAGGAAGACAACCGTCAACAGAACTCTCGAGGATGAATAATAATATAGTTAAACGAACAGGAAGCAAGAACTGGGTGAAAAATGAAACTGCCAAGTCGAAAATTGCCGGGGCCGTTTATGCCGGATAAAGCGAGCTTCGGGTCAGTGATCTTAAAATACATTGCTCGTGTATGACTTTATTGTTTTGACAACATGCGCATGTCCAAAGTTACACAATGCACAACAGAGCGCTTGCCTAGAACTCGATGTCATGCGACGCTCGCTTGCACTTGCGAGTTGCTACACGCCGAAATCACTATAATATACTTTGCAATGTTCTCGCAGTTCGCTTTGACGAGCTTCCTACTTTTCTGAAGCGAAGGTGCATTGACACATTATGCTTTCGAGGCTCTTGATTTTCAGGGAACCACGCCTCAACACCAACAAAAGAGGGGGGTGGGTTGTAGTGGCCTGTGCACATTCGCTAGCCCACGGCAATTTTTCGCACTACCCATATGTGGCCAGGGTAGCTATAAGAGCGCTGGTGGCGGTCCTTTTCACAGCGCCGCCGGCAGAGTCTCGCGTTTATAAGCTATGTAAGTTTTGTGCCGTTATCAGCGAAGAAGTGAGAGAGTAAAAGACAAGAAGTGTAATGATGTTTGTTTCGTAAAACACCAACATATTCACTCATTGTCATACAATTTTATAGTACTAGAAGAACGCAGTGATATTGTGGTCTCGATGCCGTTTTCGCAGCGGAGCCGCCAGACAAATCTTCGGACGAAGAAGGTGCTCACAGTGATGATTATGCACAGATGAAGAGGGTGAAGAACAAACGCAGTGAATACTGTGCTCACGCTAATTTCGCCCTCGTGCGGAAGCGGCTAACTTGGCCGCTGTTGATGGTGGTGTACGTCTTACGAATTGTTCCAACTGAAAAACGTGGACAACCTCCGTGCCACGGCAACGGTTGTCGGAAGGCACGACAGCGGTGGTTACGTGATAGTTCACTGGGGAAGTTAGCTCGACAATAGCGTAGGAACCAATAAGACGAGACTGCGACTCCTCAAACAAGGTGGGGTCTCGCACTGGGGTTCGCCGCTGCACTTCGTCTCCAGCATTAAACTCAACAATGCTGTGAGATTCATCGTACCGGGCCTTCCGGTCGTGCTGCCTTGCCTGGGTATTTAGGCGAGTGCGGTGGCGACAAGCGGCAAGGCGAGAGCGTAAGTTGCAACTCTGTAGCGTTAAGAAATCGACGGGGGTGGGGACATAAACAAAAGCGACGTCGAGGGGAGATGTCGCTTGACGGCCGTAGACAAAGAAGAAGGGTGAATAGCCCGTGTGGCGCTGCGTAGCATTATCATACGCAATTGTCACAAATGGCAGAATGGTATCCCATTTGATATGATCGGCGTTGATGTGCACGGATATCATATAGAAAAGAGTTCGATGAAAGTGCTCAGTGAGTCTATTAGTTTGGGGGTGGTAGCTAAATGTCATCCTGTGAATGGTGTTACATGCATGTAGAACGTTGTCTAGTAGTTTCAACAGAAACACCTTGCCGCGGTCACTAAAAAGGACGCGCGACGTGTGGTGTCGTAAAAAGACGGCTCCCAAGAAGAAAGTGACAATGTCTTCCGCTGATCCTGAAGGTATTGCAGCTGTTTCGGCATACCTCGTCAAGTGATCAACTGCAGTGATAATCCATCGCTTTCCGCTTGCTGATATTGGTAGTGGTCGTAGAGGTCTATATCAATACCTTCAAATGGAACCTCAGGACATGGAAGAGGTTTCATCAATTTAGCTGGAGATGGTGTGGGTCGTTTGCAACGCTGGCAGAGCGAGCATGAAGCAACGTATCAGGCCACGCAAGTGGAAAGCCCAGACTAGGCAAAGCGACTGCGTCATATGTCTTGTGAAAGCCGAGATGACAAGCTTTTGGGTTGTCGTGAAATGATTCCAATATCGGTGTCTGTGTGAACGAGGAGCGACGGGAATCCAGCCCTGTCCTTCGTAATAGAAGGCATAGCGGCAGAGGATGGAGTTCTCATTCTTGAAGTTCCGCAACTGGCGACGGGTGCTGGCGTTAGGAGGAAGAAATGAGCCGTGAATGCTTTACATAATGCAGTGGAAGTCCATGTTGCTGCGTCGGCGAGACGCAAACGTATCGTTCTGGAAGAAAGGACGCGCATTGAGAGCGGCGAGGGGAAGTGGCAAAGTTGCCTTGACAGTTTCGCACACGAATGGTAACATGCTCAGTATGTTGGACGACGGAGGTGATGGACAACGGCTTAAAGCATCGGCATCTTTTTGTGTCTTGCCGAATTTGTACGTGACGTCGAATTCGTACTCTTGAAGGCGAATTATTCAGCGACCGAGACGTCCAGACATATTCTTTACTGTCAACAACCAGCCTAAAGCGTGGGGGTAAGTCACCACAATTAAGGGGTGGCCTGAATCGAGGTAGAAACTTTTGAATGGTCCAGACGACGGTGAGGCAGTTCTGTTCATTGATGGTGTGGTTTTCTCGGCTAGTGCTAGAATCTGACTTGCGTATGTGATAACACGTTCAAGGTAACAGCTGTATCATTGCAAAAAAAAATAGCGCCGATTCCATGACCACTGGCATCAGTATGGAGAAGAGTAAGTGCCACTTCCTCGAAAAGACGAAGCACTGGCTTGGATGTAAGGGCACACTTCAAGGTGACAGAAGTCACCCGACACTCGTCGGACCAGACGTATGATGTTCCCGAACAAAGTAACTGGTGAAGTGGCGCGGCAATTGTGGCGATGTCGCGTATAAATCAGTGGCATTAAGAAGCGAGATCATGGAAGCTGCGCTGCTCTTTGGCGCGGTGAGGTGTCAGGAAGCGAAGAACGGCGGCAATCTTGTCAGGATCAGGCCTAATACTGTCTTTGCTGACGAGATGTCCAAGCAGTTTGGCAGTTTAGCTTGTCAAGTGGTCCTTTTTGGTATTGAGCAAAAGACCAGCAGCTGCGAGCACGTCAAGCCTTCGTCTAGGCGTTGCAAGTTTTGCTCAAATGTTAAAAAAATTATGACAATGTCGTCGAGGTAACGGAAGCATGTCTTCCACTTCAGGCCACACAGTACTGTGTCCATCATTCGCCCGAAGGTTTCTGGTGCATTGCAGAAGCCAAAAAGCATGAAGTTAAATTATTGAAACCTGTCAGGTGTGGCATATGCGGTTTTTTCTTGTGATACTCATGTACCGCAATTTGCAAATAACCCTAGCGCAAGTCAACGCAGGAAATTATACTACTCCTTGCAATGGATCTAAATCATCATCAATGCGAGGCAAGAGATATACGTCTTTTCGGGTTATTTTGTTCAGCGCGCGGTAGTCTATGCAGAATCGCACCAAACTGTTTTTTTTTTCGCGGACGAGAACAGGTGACGGCAGAAGCTGGTGGCTGGACGGATGATATATTTTAGTTAAGCATGTCGGTCACGTGCCTCTCAGTGATTTTACGTTCGGTGGAAGATACCGAGTGTGGTCGGCAGCGCACAATTGAAGCTCTGTAGGTGTGTATGCGATGAGCTGCTGCTGAAGTGTTTCGTAAATTAGGAGAATGAATGCCGAAGGAAGATTGATGTTTGCGCAACAACGCAAGTAGATCCTCTGCTTGGGGTGGAGTCAGTTCCTTGCACATTGAATTGGCGATAGCCGAAGCAGGGGTAGCCTCTGTAGCTGCGCGTGGTTGTACATCACCAGTATTTGCCGCCACCATAGTGGGCTCATTTGCGACATTGGGTATAACGAGGAAGGGGGAGCCGTTGGTGAAACAAACAAGACTTGTTGCTAGTGCAATGCCTTTAACTATAGAACGGGCTAATGGAACGACTAGAACATCCCCGTGGTCAACGAAGTCTGAGGCAACCATAAGAACTTGCTCATGGCCAGGTGGCACTACGGAATGTTCGATGTTTCGTAAACGGTGGCGTGACAAATATCCCACATGGGTGGCGTAAGCTTCTTAGATGTGTACGTGGCGTTGGCGACTAGAGATAGAAGCGGCAACGTCAGAAGGAAAGTTCCACCTTAAAATAAGAATATAGGCGTGGAATGTCAACACGGCGAACCCAATATGGTGCCGGATTCCGTCAATGGTAGTTCGAACAGTGCACTGTGCTGATGGCTGTATCGTTAAGCTATTGGCACTGCGTAGAACAGGGTCATTATAAGGTGTGTGTAATAACCTTACGCAGACGAAAACACAGATTCGCATGAATCGCAGGAATAGCAGCCCCGGTGTTCACCAATGCTTGAATAGGCACCCATTCAGCATATACTAATAACAAATCAGCCGGGCCCTCTGGAGATGTTGCTGTCCGTCCGGGTGTTGCAGTTTTCCCTACAAAAACCTGCTAGTTTTTCGAGTGGTAGTCAGGGCCAGATGCGACTGGTCGTAGAGTCGATGTTGAGCGCAAAAATGAGAAGGGGAACAGGAACGTATTGACCGGTAGGTCCGAGGTGCATCGGGTGGTGAAGATGGGGAAAGCGAACATGGTGAAAAACGGGGTTGCTGGTACTGACCAAGAGAGGACGTCCACTTCCTTTCATAAATTTGTAGCCACGGAGTTCGACCTGCTGGCATTTGCAACAATATAGTGAGATTTCCCCCGAATTCCACAATAATGACACACTGGGCGAGATGGTCACCAGGGGGCGTAGGGTGCCGGAGGAGGTGGGACAGGCGAACGTGGAGCCAATGCGGCTAAGTTGATTTCAGCAGGAACAGGATGCACAGACTGAAAAAAATGAAGGTTGCATGCAGCGATTTGCACATACGTCACGGGCCGAGTAGGCAGCGGTGCGTAAATGCGCTCTGAGGAAGGCCGAATGTCACAGGCGTCTGGGTGCAGCCGGAAGGCCTGCAGTTCATCGAGATGTTGGCAGGTTGTGACGACATCCTCAACGGTTCTGGGGTATTTCGTGGCCTGAAAAATGAACGTGACGTGGTTGACCCCTTTCAGGATGTGTCGAATGTGAGCTTCAGTCATATTCGAGTTCACGTGGTGCCAAATGAAAGGGACTACTTCAATGTACGAGGTGTACGCCTTACCCGAGTGTTGTACACGGCCGCCTAGCTTTTTCCTCGAGACTTCAGCGTGAACGTTCGGCGTCCCGAAAATCCTGCGGGTTAGTTGGATGAAGAAAAACCACTCAGCGAAGATGCCCTCGTGGTTAAAATACGACGTTTAAGACGTCAGATTGGTAGAAGGCGACGTGGCGAAGTTTTAGCAGTGCATCCTATTGGTTGTACACACACGCCAAGTCATACTCCTCAGCCATACTTCGACATTGTCGCGTGGGATACCACTGAAGATGGGCAAACCCCGCTGACGGGTGATGACATTCCACGCGGCAATGAATGGCTGGTTGGGCGGGGCTCAGCTGCTCCAGGCAGCGTCTCTTGGGTCATGGCAGCAGACAAACGTTGCAACTGGTGACCCAAACGAAGCTCCAGGAGGTCTCGAGGTGATAGAGGACTTGAAGATCGACAGCAGCCCCCATCACTCAGCACACTGTGAATACTGTGCTCACAGTATATAAAGCTAATCTCAGCTTGGGTCGCTTCCACGTCGGACAGACGGGCCGATGCATTAACCGGAGGTTATCAGAACATAATAAATTGCTGATCGAAGGCTCACTTTCTATTTTTGGCGACATTATTTGTATACGCCAAAAATTGATCAATGCGCACAGGCATAGGAATGAAAAAAAGGCGTTTGATGATTGCGGCATGCAATGAGATAATAGTGGCCGCGCATGCGTGAGTCAACCGTCGATCAACCTGCAAACATGAAATAAATGCCTTGGCAGCTATCTTTCACAACTACGCATGCCAGATTGATTGGATCGCATACTGCATGAACACGCGTTGATAAGTTTATGTGCCTTCTTTTTTTCCGCTGTTGTGCACATCTTCGGTTGCTCGTAGGCGTGTTTTTATATGCTTACTTCCTTCCGTGCTTCCACGCCTTGTCCTTTTGAAAAAATACTGCTTGCACGCCCTGTTCTTCACAAAAAAATACTACATAACTAGTTCAGCTTTCTGTTCTTCTTAAACCACAAATGTTTATGTGTACAGCCGGCATTAGAATATTTACGGGTATAAATAGAATCAAATACAGTAGAATAGCAGACGTTGAAAATTTCTGGCATAGGTCCTCGTCTTGTTGTAGACATACCATAGGCTGACGACGATAGATTTGATGACGAGCTGCCGATGCCACCATTTTAACTCTGCCCGAAAAAACCTACCATCTCCACTAAATACATATTGATGAGTGGCCGAAGCACTGGGGCTCATTCCTACTTTGAAACACTCGAGACATTGTGACCCCTTGTAAAATTGTGCTGAGCAGCAGTTTCCGCATCCTAAACAAGCTGTCGGCTTCTTGTCAGCTTTACCAATTTGCCGCTTCTTCCCGAGCTGTAGCCTCCGAGTAGCTTGATTTCTGCTCACATGTGAAGGCGCCGCATGCCTCACTCACGCCTGCATTGTAGCAGCTCGTTGTTGGCGTCGCTACCTTGCCGCTGATTTGCGAACTGTGGTTTCCGGGGCAGCTGGTCTGTGTTGGCGTTGCCTTTCGCGGGCGAGAAGGTGTATACGTTCGTTTTAATCCACGACAGAAAGAGTACATGTGGTCTAGAATACGCATATTCATCGTCATCAGTGTCATCGCCATCATCATGGCGTAGAGTGGGTGCTCGCATTGTCATTGGTGCCGTTATCTCCGTGAATACGGGCTATGGCCAACGGACCGGCCCAGACCCCAAGGTGCTTCACCCCTAGAACAGTCTGGTTTACGATGACGGTGCGCTATACAAGTATGTTCTCTCAAGTTAAAGCAAGCTTGGTGACGCACTGACATGTACCAGATGAAACAAAAACAAGAATTTTATTGATACAAATACAGGCAAACTGCATGCACTTAGCATACATTCCAAGGCCCCAAAGTCAAAGACTTTAAAGGAACACCTGTTAAAGGCAGATTATTCTGTCCTAAATTGGCATGCTTTACATTTTTATAGAATCAGGTCGTGTATTCAATATTGATGTCGATGAAAGTTCAGTGGCCTGTCTACCATATTTGTACGTTTTTCGGACTAAAGAACGTTGTTGTTTTGTGCAATACTAGTATTATTACCCAGATATATGTCTTTAGCATTAATGTGTGTACAGGAGTGCACCGCAACATTTGCTTTAGCAGCATACCACGCAGCAATGCTGGAGCATGGTATGATCAGCTAAAATGTTCTGGTTCATTGAATCTCAGCTCTTCTTTTTTTGTCAAAGCGTAGGACTCCAGTAGCAATGCTGTATTCAATCAGTTCATGACGTGTACCTGATTCTCGTGCGGGGATAAGGATGATGGCGAGCAGCAAGCCGAATAGCAAAACGACAAGGACAGGAGGCACTGCCCAGGTCCATGAAGGGTTCACAACATCACTGCACAGAAGAGGCGCAATGCAGAAAGCTTTACGTCATGGAATGTACCAAGAGGGGACCCTTCGCACTTAGTGCGCTACCTACGTTCAAATACGATATGGATAAAAAAATTGCTCAACAAGCTGCGCAACTGGGTTACAAGCACTATCATTACACATAGTTTGGTCTGCCATCTATCTGGCGCGAAATTAGACGACATTTCCGTCAAGCCGTTTAATTATAGCATCACCCCGTTGTTATGGTTCCGACTGCAGCGCTTTCTTCGCTGTTATATTCTTCTGCGCAGTAGAACAGAGATACGTGCTTCTTGGTACTACATTCATAAAGACAACGCGAAAAAAAACCACACAGATAGATATCGCCCACAGCGCTGACTTTCAAGAATTTTTTGTGAGCCAGGAGGTGCATTGTTTGACGAATACAAAATTCTTTCGTGTCAACGCTGTGAGTTTTTCTCTGTGTGCTTCGTCCCTTCTGCGCTGTTTTCTAAGCACGTTTTCTGCAAGTCCTGGTAAAGGCGATTTTTCACGGCGGCGCACGGGCACTGCCTTGTTTTGTCACGTGAACGTAACTGGCCTCGCAGCGAGTTGCCGCCACCAACTCAAAGAGCCAGCGAAGAAGCTGTGGCCGTAACTGCCAGTAGCAGGGGTTAGAAGCCAACATGGCAGCATTCATATAGACGCGACCGCCAGCTTCGGGCCGAACACATGCTAGCTACTCACCCACTGCATTCACAGCAATAAATAAATGACACAATCAACTATCGCTTTGAGTCATGTCACGTTCGAAAAAAGCAGCAGGTGCCCACTGTCCTGCTGTGATTTGTAAAGTTTATTAAGTCATGACTGCTGAGCCTTGTCTGGTAGAATTCGCCAATGAATCTTTAGAACACTACAAGTTACCGACGAGTACATTGCTCTCAAAGCTTCTGGACGTACATAGAAAGCAAATAAATGCGTTAGTGGCAAACTGACGGGCCGCACAGCGCTGAAAATTGTCGCAATAATTTCGAGGCGTAAATAAACTGTGTCCACAGGTGCCACCTAGTCGACTTTTCGGCGCTGCTGTCTGCTCGCTTTTAGTTCTTTGCGCAGACGATGTGACGCGGATTGAAACATATCGCGAAACACCATAATAGGGAGACAGCCATGGTGCAGTGGTGTCATTTAACTAAAATTTTCGAAACTGCGCTGTTACACTGCAACTGCAGGATCGTTCCCATATGACAAATCACGAGGTGCATGCACTCTGAGAAAGCCTAGCAACCATGGAAGAAAGTGGCCATGTCGACTTTTATCACAGCTTGCGATGACTTGAGCCCAGCATAAGCTGCATGATTGTCGCAAGCAACACGTTTGATGCACTTTCGATTCCCGGGAGCGAACGACAGCCTAGAATAATCGCACTTTGATGGCGTGTATGACGTCATTCATTTCAATCACTCTTGTTTTTTTTTTTTCTTGTTGAGAAAGGAAAGCCTTTGGGAGTGCCATATTTCCGTGTGGCGAGTGCGCCAAGGAGGGAGTATGCCTGTGTGTGTGTGTGTGTGTGGTGATGGAAGAGGATGAGGTTGCGGATGCATGCGCAAGAGAGACGCGAGCATGATGAGAGGAGTGCGGGAGAAGAAAATGAAGAAAGCAGATGGCGTGAGTTGTTCGATGCTGTCGGTTGGCTGACCCCAGCATTGTGTCGGAGAGTTGCGGTCCGCAAGTTAAGGCTAGGGGTATCACGTGGCCACCAACTACCTCCGGGTCAGGTGGTTCGCAACTGCATCGAGCTCCCTTTCAAGTATGCCAACCTCCCGAAAGCTGCCCTGTACCCGCTCAGCACCTCATTTCGTCACCATCGCACGGCATAACGTCTCTCTCTCTCAACGAGATGAATAGTCAAATGGGTGAGCCTGCGTCAACTTAGAGTACGTGACTTTAGTGTGAGGTTAGAGATGCTAATCGGGTAGTGCGTGAATTTTCTGTTTGTATATTCGGTTGTGTGTGTGTTGTGTGTCTGTGTAGTGTATGTGTGTGTGTGTGTGTGTGTGTAGTGTTCACAGATTGGTGGGATCATCTCCACTCCCAACCTCTATATTTGAATAACCCCCATTTTTATAACGTTTCGCTTTCGCATCGGTGCCCATATGCGAGCTTGTTCGGGGCTGCTGTGTTTGTGAGATACGCCACAGTGTCTTGTGCAACGCTTCCCGTTTCTTCACCTGCATGATGCTCATTGTTCCACTGTGAGAATTTTCGCCTAACTGGTGGTACTTTTCAACTCAGCAAGTGGCCGTGACCTCGCCGAAGACAAGCTTGTTGCAGTGATTTGATCTTTCGTCCATCCATCCGTGGGACTCCGAAGCTCTGAGGCAGCCCCTAAGCGGCTGCTGCTACTGTGGCCTAGATTCTCCGTCCCATACTACAAGTCCGAAGCAGGCATCAGTGCGAAGAGCTCTGAACAATATCCTTGCAAGAGGCGCGTTTCGATTGCCTGAAAAAGCACATTGACGCTTTGGTAGCAGAAATGGTCACAAGTATGCAGACTGCACTCGACAGGATACAACGACGCATGGAAATCCTTTAAAAGGAGATGATGGAGCGCGTCTAGTCGAGTATAGAACGCACGCTCGCACGTACGACCGCAATGCGAACTAGCGAGACTAAGATTCACCAAATCTCTCGTGCGTCAACATCTAATGGGAGTCCACCGTACTCACACCCTTACACACACCCTTCCATTTCCTCCCACGATGAAGATGACGTCGCGTGACACGCCACTAGTGATGTAGCAGTGGAACTGCAGATGATTCCGCCAAAAGTGGAATTCCCTGCAGCAGTACGTACCTCATCCACTGACACTTCGGATGTTATTCTCTTACAAAAACCAAATGGACCACCCTGTTTATCAGGCTATAACACACTCCTAGGTGCCTCTCCTCTTGTGGGAGCTCCGGTTTCGAAACATGTCACATGTCGCGTGCATACCACTAGTAGTTACATCCCTCACCAAATAATCGAAATAATTAGGCAGGGCTCAAAAAGCGAAAACTTGTTTTTACGAAATGTTTACAGTTCTCTCCGTTTGCTTAGGCACTGCTTTCACCGCCTTCTCTCTGGACTTGGGAGTTTTGGGCGGGTTCGAGTGGTACGCGGGAATTTTGACGCTCCACATATATAATTGGGGTTACGTCAAGTGGCAGGCTAAAGGGACACGTTTGTGGTACAACATTCGCAACATGAGATACACTCTACTCACTGACCCAGAGCGCCCCACTCGTATTGGCAGCACTATATCACGTGACAGCTGCTTTGACTTCACGTTTGTGCGTATTACGGGCCCGGTGGTTGTGCATGGTCCCATGAGGAGCACCTTGGTAGCGCCCACTATATTGTTGTGACCATTCTACCACTTCATGGTGCCCAGAGGACCAAACGGAATCAGCGCATTAGAGACTGGGTAAAATTCAGGTAATATTCAATCAGGTAATAGAGAAACGTTCGGAATATAGCCAACCGCTATACATAGGCTTCATAGATTACGAGAATGCGTTTCATTCAGTACAAATGTCACCAGCCTTGCAGATGCTGTGGAATCAGGGTGTCGATGAAGCATATATAAACACCCTGGAAAAAATATATAGGGGATCAACTGCTACTATAGTGCTTCATAAAGAAAGCAACAGAATACCAATCAAGAATGGTGTAAGGCAGGGGGATACAATCTCCCCAACGCTCTTTACCGCGTGCTTACAGGAGGTTTTCAGAGGCCTAGAATGGGAACAATCAAGGATAAAGGTCAATGGAGAGTACCTTAGTAACCTGTGCTTCGCCGATGACATAGCATTGCTGAGCAATTCATGGGACGAATTCCAACTCATGATTATGGAGTTACACAAGGAGAGCAGAAAGGTGGGTCTTAAAATTAATCTGCAGAAAACAAAAGTAATGCACAACAACCTTGGAAACGTGCAACGCTTCGACATAGGAATCAGTGCACTTTAAGTTGTAGAAGACTATGTCTACTTAGGGAAGGTAATAACCACCGAGCCAAACCACGAGATTGAAGTAACTAGAAAAATAAAAACGGGGTGGGTAACCTTTGGCAAGCACCCTCAAATATGACAGGTAGATTGCCGCTGTCCCTCAAGAGAAAAGTATATAACAGCTGTATCTTGCCGGTACTTAGCTGCGACGCAGATACCTGGAGACTCAAAAAGAGGGTTCAGCCTAAATTGAGGAAGATGCAGTGAGTAATGGAAAGAAAATTGGTAGGTGTAACCTTAAGAGACAAGAATAGAGCAGAGTGGATTAGGGAACGAAGGGGGTTAAGGATATTATAGTTGAAATCAAAAAGAGGAAATGGACAAGGGCTGGGCATGTAGCGCGTAGACAGTACAATCGCTGGTCAGTAAGGGTAACTAACTGGATTCCCAGAGAAGGCAAGAGGGGTAGGGGGAGACAGAAGGTTAGGTGGGCAGATGAGGAAGTTCGCGGGTATAAATTGGCAGCAGCAAGCACAGGACCGAGTTAACTGGTGCACATGGGAGAGGCCTTTGTCCTGCAGTGGACATAGTCATGATGATGATGATGATTGTTGCAAATCGTGTAGAGGACGAGGAACGACATTATCATCATCAGGGATTAGACCGACATTCGGAAAAAGAAGAGGTCGACGGGTGGGCTTCACCATGGGCACAGTGGCTCGTCCTTTGCTCAACATTTCGAGGGCGAAACCCGGGATCCGCCCCTACGGAGACTTCCCTGAACGTCACGACCATGGCGACCACTGACCATCTTCGGAAGAAGCGCGGCTTGACCAGAGCTGGTGTCAGCCGAGCCCTAGCAATGTTATCGGACGTGCTGCAGCAACGGAATCCAGACGCCTCCCAGATTACCGGCCACATGGATTTCCTGAAAGATAAAGAAGCAGCACTTTCAAGGCTCGACGAGCTCATTCTGGCGACAACGGATGAAGATAACCTGGATCATGAAGTGGAAACAGCAGACAAGTACAACGCAAATATTCTTTACGCCGTGTCACGAGCTAAGTTCTGGATACAGGAACGTGAGAAGGCAGCCACAAGGCAGTCACGAGCAACTGGACCCAGGCCAAGCAATCTAGAACGTCCGAGCGCCGGCGAAGCAGCATGGCAGCTGAGAGCGCACCGTCTGCTTGCGGTCTAACTGCCCAAGCTTCGGATACCAACTTTTGATGGTTGTCTTTATGGATGGCAGTCCTTTCGGGACCATTTCGACGCTATCATCAATAAAAATACCGAGCTACCGCGCATTGAAATGTTCAAGTACCTTCTGACTTACTTAACTAAGAGTGCGAAGAGAGCTGTCAGAAGCATCCGTTTAGCAGAGCAAAATTACGACCTTGCAATTAGGACCCTCACAGATCGCTTTGGACGCCAGGATCTCCTTGTGAACAAGCATGTTGACAATCTCCTTGCGCTAAGCCCCGTGAAGAGCTCGTCAGATGTTCGAAGGCTTCGTCTGCTGCATGATAGTGTGCCGTTACACGTTAGTGCCTTGGAAGGCCTAGGAGTTGCGCCCGACCAGTACACGGTGGTAGTAAACAGTATCCTAATGAGAAGTCTTCCGGAGGATCTCGCCATTTTGTACAGACAGAAATCTAAAGAATCAAACTGCGCCTCCAGCATCGCCAAAACGCCTGAAGACCAAACGCGGCTAGCCAAGGATTTACTTAAGTTTCTTCGCATTCAAGTAGAAATCTGAGAAGAGGGCTGGTTACGGTCTTGTCGTGTATCACAATACGAAACCAGAACGCACATTTCTGAGGAAACGTATGGCACAGAAATGGTACCGTCAGCGTCCGCCCTAATGGGGTCTATTTTGCCTGTTAGACTGGTGTGTCCACACTGCCACAGCAAGGATCACATGACCGATGCTTGCAATGCCAACGTATCGGCTGAAGGAAAGCGGGCAAGGCTGAAGTAGTCTTAATTGTTGTTTCCGATGTGGAACACAAAACCACATCGCTAGAATGTGCAGGCAGTCATTCAATCTTAGATGTGGTACCTGCCAGCGACGCCACTTGACCATCCTCTGCAAGTTATCACGTCCAGCCGTAAATCCGCACCCCAACGCAGGATCCCCAGCATTTGTCAACCACCCCTTTAATCATGCCAACAGTCACTACCACCCAGAGCCACGTTCAGCCCACTCACGTATTGCTACAGACAGGTCAAATTTGGGCAGAGTCCTGAGACAACCGACTCCTCGTGCGGGTACTGCTGGACAGCGGCAGTCAGCGCACCTACATTTGCGCAGACCTGGCATGGATGCTTCAGTGCTCCGTTGTGAGAAACGAAGAGCTTTCCCTTGTCACTTTTGGAGAATTCAAGTCACGAAGGCGACTCTGCGCCGAGCGTGTCAATGTGCGGCTTCGAAGCCAGTTCAACGATTCAGCGATTTATTTAGAAGCGTTAACTATTCCTGAAATTTGCTCTGTCACAAGCCCACCACTCGACTCCAACATTTCACACCTACTTCTTGAACGGGAATACAACGTAGCTCACCACTTTCAAACGAGTACATGGCAAGCGGACGAGATCAGTGTTATCATAGGATAAGAGGCCTATTGGAAGGTCACCACTGGCGAAATCGACCGCGTAACTGAAACGCTAACAGCAGTAGAGACAATGTTTGGCTGGATGGTACAGGGACCCTTGTCGTCTGACATAATCCAGCGCCCATTCAGCACACTGTTCGTCTTGAGCCGCAATCCTTCTGCAACCCACACAGACATATCTTCGATGTGGCTTTTTGGTGCCATCAGACGCGATAAAGTGTCCTCATGAACCTCAAATAGGCACCACGATCTATCTGTATGAAAGCAAGGTGTTTCAATCTCAGGAAGGAAGTGCCATCAGCCTGACTACGTAGTTGCTGGCGGCCGGATATTGGAAGACGCGGAGCCGCCGAACAAGCACGTCGATGCTCGTCAATGCCGTGTGCGTCGACGTCGTCAGCGCCAGCGTGTTCATGGTGACGTCGTACTTGAAAAACTCGTCTCAGATCAGCCACGTTTTGGGCGACCACCACGACAGGCATCGTGTCTTCGTAATTCTCCATGCCAAGCACGTCAGCCTAACGCACGTCAAGAACACCCTCCGTCTCATCAGCATCGGTCCCGGAGATGGCAAGGGGTGCCACAGCAACGAATCAACGGCCGCAGCGCACAGGCACCCTCGGTAGCAAAGCAAGTGCATTTCAACACAAACTGCGTTCGTGGTGGGTACGATTCTCCTTGGCCCCCCTGGGATGATGTTGATTAGTAATCTGGATCGGAGCAACCTGGAGGGGTCCAGACTTCATCAAAGTTTGCGAGTCATCTTGGCCCCCCTGAGAGGATGTTGCAGACTATTCTCTTGGAGCGGGCCAGGCTATTCGAAGAGGACGAGGTGGAGATAGGCACGCGCTAGGAATGGACAGCTTGGTCTCCAGGCAGAATAAATGGGTCGTCTCCGTCTAATGTCCGCGGACCAGTTATTTTCTTAAGGACCCTCGGTGGTGAGACGGAGTGGACTTCACGAATTTTGACTAGAGTCGTAGCCCCGAGGACTTCTGTGAAGCCACCGTGGGTAAAGCTGATGTGCGAGGCCTAATCACCACCGAGACCTGGGAGCGCGACTCTGGTTGCAACTGAGACCACTAGGAGCACCAATGGACTGATGTGAGTACAAGCATTGTCTGCTTGTTCGCGAGACGGGAGCCCTCACGTGTACTTCGGCTCCGTCCTGACTCACCCTTCACGACGACGGTCCGATATTCAAAAGGCAAGTCAGTCCATAGGTGAATGAAGTATATAATGGCAGTGCAGCCCCGCGAGTGCAGGCACCGTCAGGAGGCTCACGAGACGGGAGCCATCACGTCTTCTCCGGCTCAGTACTGATTCGCCCTTCACGACGATGGCCCAATATGCACAAGATCACGAGGAACGACATTCTGACAAGTGACATATATTCATTGTGCGAACCTTCTGCGATGGATGCTGTGTCGACTCCGACTTCGCCTCGTGACACGGCAGGCCAGTGACTTCTCACGTTTCCGACACTAGACCGTATCATGGAGGCCCTCTAGGATGGTGGAGTCAAACACGCAAGGCCGTCACGCAGGTCATCGCAGACGTCGAACGTCTTCGGCAATTGAATTTGAATTCCCCACCAATCTGTGAGTTACGACGTATTCGCCAAGTTTTGATTGAGCAATATGAGAAACTCAGAAAAATAGACCAGGAAATAAGGTACTTCGAAGGTCTTTCCACCCATGAAACCCGGGAGGAAGGACCTTCGGAGGTGAGACGGAGCGGACTTTATGAATTTCGACCGCCGTCGTAGCCTCGAGGACTTTTCCAAAGCCGCTGTGGGCAAAGCTGATGTGCGAGGCATAACCACCGCTGGGACCATGGAGCCCGACTCCGGTTGCCGCTAAGACTACTAGGAGAACCCATGGACTGACATCAGTGCAGCCATCGTCTGGAGGTTCGCGAGACGGGAGCCCTCACGTTCACTTCGGCTCCGTCCTGACTCGCCCTTAACGACGGCCCGATAATCGCAAGGCAAGACAGTCCACGGATGTCGACTACGTACATCTTGAAGGAGCATCAACGTGAGTGCAGGTATCGTCTGGAGGCTCGCGAGACGGGAGCCCTCACGTCTACTTTGGCTCTGCCTGACTCGCCCTTCACGACGACGGTTCGATATTCACAAGAACACGAAGAACGACAGCCCGACAACTTACGGATATTCGTTGTGCGAACCGTTTGCGATGAATGCCAAGTTGACTCCGACTTCGCCTTGTGACATGGCCAGCCAGTGACTTCTCATGTTTTCGACACTGAACTGGGTAACAGAGGCGCTGTTTGCAAGACGGAATGAAGTGCGCAAGGCCGTCACAGAAGCCATCGCCAACATTGAACGTCTAATACATGTGGAGCGTCCGTCAGTAAGTGAGTTACGATATATTCATCGAATTTTGATTGAACATTACAAGCTTCTTAAGGAAATTGACAAGAAGGTAGAAGACGCAGTTCATATTGATCACTTGGAAACTGAGATGGGCGAAGCAGAGCTTTATGAACAACAGATCATTCTAGCCAAGGTCAGAGTGGAGTGTAAGATCACGGACGTATTAAATGCTTGAAAAGCTCGCTTGGAGGCCATGGGGCAAAGGGTTTGGACAGATGTACAAGCTGGCTTGCACTCTTCGTCTGTGGCGCCACCATCTTGCCTCTGCTTCTTCAGCAGCAATCTTCTTCTACGGAAACTAGAAGACTCAGACTCACGACGAATAGCTGAACGCGCTGGAAGCCGAAAGGTCACCGATTTCACCGATGTAACGAGCATTCAAGCACACACAGAACCGCTACTTTCAAAGAACTGGCCCACGCCGTTAGAACTCTCGTCAGCGTACACTATGAAAGAAGCAAAGGACACGACAGTTACAACTCAAGTGCATATGGTGGAGGGACAAAGTTCCACTAATGAAAAGCGGGAAGCCTTTGAAGTTGTAAACGGGCATTCAAGGGATATCAAGAATGGGTGCAAGCCAAGGCCAGCAGATTCAAATGTTGCACAGTCCTCGCAGCCACGCGTAGAAATGTCTGACAGAAGCAAATCAAGACGCATTCAAGCGAAAAGAAGCAAGAGAAAAACTGTGAGGGCAGAGAAGCCTGCTGCCTGTATTAGTCCTTCGAGTAAGCTACAAATATCGAGGGGGAGAATAATGTGAACCGTACAAGCTAGCTCTCTACCGGTTAAGTATATTGAAACAGGGCCAAACCGGCGAATGAAGCAATCAAGTCCGGGATGTAGTAGAAAGGCTGATGCTTCCAAGGTGAACACATCCAAGGCAAGAAATTCAAAGGCAAAACTTCTCAAACAAAGCCACACCAGAAGCTCGCAGAAAAAGCATGTTTCTGCCAACGAAACCTGATCATTGAAAGCGCAAGTTGACCGAAGGTGGCGCGTTCGAAGGCACGTATATGGAACAAGCGTCGGAAGCATTGTTGGAAAGTCGGGTGCAGAAGCAAACCCGGACTGTTCCACGTGGACTGACTTGGACCTCAAACTATTAGTGACGAACATTGTGTGTTTAGTATTTCCAGCAACTGTGATATTGTTCATCATGAGGCCACACTGGAGGGGGGGTGGAGGATGTTGACAATTGTGTAGAGGATGTAGAGCGACATTATCATCATCGAGCATTAGACCGGCATTCGGAAAAAGAAGAGGTCGACGGGTGGGCTTCGCCATGGGCACAATGACTCGTCCTTTCCTCAACAATGATGACGATGATGATGAAAATTCCGGGACCGTCGTCGGGACCCGCCTGAGGGGCAAGGGCACAAGCGATGGCTTGACCCTCTTACTCAAGATATGGGTACCACCACGCGCACATTGTCTACTGCCACCAAAACACCAGACATCGGCGCACATTGCTTTCACCTGTGGAACGCACGAAGAGTACTGACACGGCAATGTACACCCTAGCGTCTCAGTCGTGAACAGAAGAAAAGAATAGATCACATAACTCGGGAATCTCAAGAATATGCAGCGACTCTCACCAGAAATAACTGCTGAGGATTCTGCGACCGAGTTTCAAGAACAATCGGCATCGCATACATGGTCGATTATTTGATCCTTTGCAGACCCCACTACCCCGAAGACAAAAACATTACAACAGTTAGACGTACTAATGCACGAGTGTCGGGATGGTTCCTAGAAATATCGCAGGAAGCTCGAAAAATATTTCATTTCGAGAAGCCCAGCACCACATTACCCTGACTATCCCCACGTAGGCGAGACAAAGTAGTTGTTGGATAAAGATACTGTCACGATGAGTCACAAGTACTAGGAAATTTATTAAACCACTGAGTAGCTGCTCTAGGACGATGCGTCAGTCGTGGCTCGCTCTCGAGCTGAGATGAGCACGCGATCTTCTTTTTCCGCCATATTGAGAGCCGTCCTTGCTTTCGACCCACTACGTGTTGGTGGCATTATCCCCGCTTCCGCAAAGAAAAACAAATCCCAAAAGAGGAAAGAAAAGTACATAGCACCACTGCGATGCTACAACATAGGCACGTGAAAAAAAAGAAATAGGAAATTCGGATCAAGTGAAAGTAGAAATTGAAGAGTGAGCCAGTATAGGAAGAGTAAATGAACAAGGAAGCTTGTTCACAAAATAAACAAAGAACACAAAGAACGGTGTACGGTAAAGAAAAAGTTACGAACAACGTGCAATAACCGGTCTCATGCGAAACACATGAACGACGTCCGGCCTCGGCCGTGTCGTGCTCCATGCGTACGGTATTGAGTCCGGAACCACTTCATAGTTCACGTCACTGACGCAGCGTAACACTTTATATGGACCAAAGTACCGACTCAGTAACTTTTCACTAACGGCACGGTGGCGGAAGGGCGTCCACACCCTCCGCTTCTTAAAACACTTTTTAAAACACTTCTCTGTCGCGGGTGTTATAGCATCGTGCGCCTGCCTGCTGTTGCTGGCCGATGTGCAGTCACGCGAGCTGCCAGGCTTCCTCAGCACGCTCTGCAAATTCTTCGGCGTCAGTTGCCAACTCGTCTTCGTCTTGACACGGTAGCATATAGTCCAGCATGGTCTGCACTTCGCGGCCGTAGAGAAGCCGAAATGGCGTGAATCACGTGGTCTCTTGCACGGCAGTATAATACGCGAAGGTCACGTAAGGTAAGACTCGGTCCCATGTTTTGTGCTGTACGTCGATGTACATTGAGATCATGTCTGCGAGGGTCTTATTCAGTCGCTTGGTAAGTCCGTTGGTTCACGGGTGTTACGCGGTTGTCTTTCGGTATCTGGTGTTGCTCAGTTTGAAAACTTCGTCCATAAGCTTCTCCGTGAATGACGTCCCTCTGTACGTTATTATACTGGAAGGAGCACCGTGTCTTATCACGATGTGGCACATGAAAAGTTGTGCTACCTCAGAAGCCGTGGCTCGTGGGATCACCTGTGTCTTAGCATAGCGTGTCAAATAATCGGTCGCAACGATCGCCCATTTGTTGCAGTCCACATACAAAGAAAATGGCCCGAGGATGTCCATGCCGACTTGGTCGAACGGCGTGCAGGGTGCTTCAATGGGCTGAAGGATGCCAGCTGGCTTAACAGATGGTTGCTTTCGGCGCTGACATTCCCGACAGCTCTTGACGTACTTCTTGACGTTCGCCCAAAGTCCTGGCCAATAGTACCTCTCGCTCACTCTGGTAAGTGTTCTTGAGTAGCCCAGATGACCGGATGTGGGCTCGTCATGGCAAGGGAAGAGGACGTCGTCTAGCATGTCTCGAGGAACCACCAGGAGGGGAGCACGGTTGTTCGAACGAGCGTTCTTCTTGTACAGCACACTGTCTCACAGGCAGAACGACGTCAACGAGCGGGATAAATGACGTGGTATCATTGCGCCCTAGTCCTCTAGATGATCGTTGATTGCACAAATCTCTGCGTCATCTCGCTGCCGTTTGCTCAAGTGTGATGCGCTAACGGCGCCCAGCATGCCTTCGTTTTCCTCTGCTTCCTAACTGACGACATGAAGGGGTGCGCGTGACAGTTTGTCAGTGTCTTCATGCTTACGGCCGGACATATGGACGATGGTGACGCCAAGATCCTGCAGCCTCAAGCTCCACCGTGCTAGCCGTCCTAAAGGGTCACGCAGGCTTGCCAACCAAAGAAGGCGTGGTGGTCCGTCACTATTTTGAAGGGACGACCATAAAAGTACGGACGAAACTTGGTGATTGCCCACACGACTGCGAGGCACTCCTTTTCCGTTGTGGAATGATTCGCCTTGGCACGGGATAGAGAGCGGCTGGCGGAGGCTATCACTCTTTCAATGTCCTCTTGACGCTGAATGAGCACAACACCGAGCCCAATGTTACTAATGTCGGTATGGACCTCCATGTCAGCGTCATCGTCGAAAGGAAGCTTGCAACGTGCTCCTCAAAAAACGGAGCTCATAGTCATTCGCTCACGAAGCAGTAGCCCCCCCCCCCCCTTCCTACCACCGTGCACGTGCATGGCAGACCCATTTCACATGTCCCTCGTGCCCGCATCCTTGGACTACATGCTGAAGCGGATGGCACAGCTAACTACACCGTTGGTCGTTTATCTCGACAAGTTGACCAAATACTATCCAAGATGCGACGGGTTCTAAATCGGCGCTCCGGGCCCAAAGAAAAGGACCTGCTGCGCTTGGAGTCCTGCGTGATTAGCCGTCTGACATGTCACTTGCCCTTCCAGTGGTAGTACAATTAGCAACAACAGCACTTAGTCGCTGTGATCCGCACAGCGACAAACTTGGGCCACGGCGTTCCAAGATTCACTTCCACATGTCTGCTTCATAGGTTAGGGACACATAACACACAAGGCGAGCTGCTCGAGGCAGATTTGACCAGTCAGTACCAATGCCTCCTACTCACCTTTACTGGCCGCAATCTCCTCGCACACCTCGGATATCCCGTCTCACCACTTCAGATTGAAACCTGTCCCACGCTCTTATTGCCTGCGATACGGAAAATACTAACTGTTCATCCCTTACCGCGTATCATGCATCCCTCGCATGACAAGAGCCGGCGCGAATCCCACATACGATGCCTCCGCCAAATGCTCGAAGACATCCCGGAATTGCACACTCTTTACACGGACACAGCTCGAACTCATGAAGGTTACACCTCGGTCGTGTTATATGGCACCAATTCCCTGCAGGACTCGGCTGCATTACGTGGGGCGTATGCCACTCACGGCGAAATTCTTGGAATTTCTCTGGCGATGCGGTACGATACGCCAACCATGTTCGCATTGAGGTCTACGTACTGACAGACTCGCTACATGCAAGTCAGGCCTTTCTATCAGGACTTGCCATCCCAAGAGTGGTGCACCAAATTCTAAATCAAGTTTCACTGTGTCAAACAGTACTTTTCACGTCCACTTACTCTGGACTCCTGCTCATGCCTTTCTGCTGGGCAGTGAATGTGCACCCACTGTTGCCCACGAAAGTTTTATCCAGGCAGCCCGATAAGGCGAGGCGACCATTTTGGAGTAGGGGGATCCTCTTCCCCCTAAAAATATTGTTACGTAAAATGAGATGGGACGTGCCTACTTGGCAGTGTATTTACACCGATAAAATTGGAGCGCAGCACACAGAGCAAGCAAACCAGTCCTCTTCGTCGTCTTCTGATCTCAGAATGGTTCACCGTTCAAGCAATAGCTACGTAGCATTACCCCCCGGTTGTAAAAGCACCGACTCGGTGCACTTTATACGTGTTCTTCAGAAGGAGGGTGGTATGGTTTCAACGTACTGACGTGGACTACAACACTGGGGGTGTTTTCAGGCAGGTTAGTCGCGGAGACTGGAATGACCTCATAGGTAACGTCCGTTACCCGTCGCATGATACGGTATGGTCCCTTGTACGGAAATAGCAACTTCTCTGACAATCCAACACGACGAACTGGGTATCAGAGAAGAACTAGAGAACCAGGTGAGAAGTCAACGTCGACATGCTTGCTGTCGTAGAGAGCCTTCTGAGTTGCTTGCGAAGCCAACAGCCTAGAGCGGGCAATCTGACGTGCGTGGTCGGCACGAGCGATAGCTTCACGTGCGTATTCGCTGGGTGGAGGTGTAGTAGTCAGTAGTAGGGTGTCCAGCGGTAAGGTCGGATTACGGCCATAGAACATGTAAAAAGGTGAATGAACTGCTGTATCATGACGAGGTGAATTATAGGCAAACGTCACGTGAGGTAGCGCTAGATCCCATTCATGGTGGCCAAATGAGACATACATCAAGAGCATGTCCGCGAGGGTGCGATTCAGGCGATCGGTAAGGCCATTTGTTTGAAGATGGTAGGAAGTGATCAGTTGGTGTTGCGTTGAGGAAGAGCGCAAAAGGTCGTCGAGTACACGTGACAAAAATGCGCGTCCACGATCGGTGAGGAATTGCCGAGAAGCGCCGTGATGTAAAATTACATCGTGGAGCAAAAAGTCAGCAACGTCAGTAGCAGTGCTTTTGGGGAGCGCTCTGGTGGTGGCAAACCTGGTTGCAGGGTCTATAGCAGCAGCGACCCACTTGTTCCCAGAGTTTGATTTAAGGAACGGTCTGAGGAGGTCTACACCAACACGGCAGAAAGGTTCGGCAGGGATGGAGATCAGGTGATGGAGTCCAGAAGGGGGTGCGGCAGGTCATTTTCAACGTTGGCATTTATCGCAGGAGGCCACGAAGCGTCGAACCGGCCGCGCGAGACCCCGCCAAAAGAAGCGGCGCCGGACGCGGTCGTACGCGCGAGATACACCGAAGTGGCTGGCAGTTGGTTCGTCGTGAAGCTCATGCAGGACCGCTGAACGGAGATGGTTAGGCACAACTAGAAGTAGCTCAGGGCCATTTGGCTGGACGCTACGACGGTACAGCGTGCAATTCAGTAGGACGAACATGCGGAGTGACACGTTAGGGTCAGATTCCAGACGGGCAATGAGTGACCGCAAGGAAGGATCGCGACGCTAATCGTCATCAATCTGACGAAACCTACACATGGACATGACGCTGGGGCCAGGCTCGCCGACCGATTCATCTGGTTGGTCAACAGGGTAGCGGGACAAGCAATCGGTGTCCAGATGGAGGCGTCCAGACTTGTAGGCAACTGTGTAGGAGTACTCCTGAAGACGCAACGCCCAACCACGAAGTCGTCCAGAAAGGTCCTTCACTAAAGAAAGCCAACAGAGGGCGTGATGGTATGTGACGACAAGGAACGGGCGGTCATAAAAGTAAGGGCAAAATTTAGGAACTGCTTAGGCAAGGGCAAGGCATTCTCGTTCTGTTTTAAAGTAGTTACGGTCCGACTTTGAAAGGAGACGACTTGCGTAAGCAATTAAACGATCAGTGCCCCCCTGAGTTTCGGCCAAAACTGCGCCAATGCCGTGACCGCTAGCGTCTGTCCGCACTTCTCTAGGAGCATTTGGGTTGAAATGTGCAAGTATTGGTGGGGTCGTCAGAGCGGTGGTTAGTCAAGAGAAAGCGTTAGCTTGAAGAGGACCCCAACAAAACAAGACGTCGTGTTTCAGAAGGACTGTGAGTGGGCGTGCGAGTGTCGCAAAGTCCTTTACGAAGCGGCGAAAGTAAGAGCACAGGCCCACGAAACTGCTAGCATCATACATAGAGCACGGAACTGGAAAGTTCGTTACTGTGCGTACTTTAGCCGGGTCTGGTCATAGACCGGAAGCGTCAGCAAGATGGTCCAACACAGTATTATGACGAAGACCGAAGTGGCACTTCGAGAAATTCAGCTGGAGACCGGCATGTCGAAATGTTGATAGAATTGTCGAGAGGCGTTCAAGGTGTGTGGTGAGGTTGGGTGAGAAGATTATGACGTCATCCAAGTAACACAAACGCGTCGCCATTTTAAATCATTGAGCAGCGTGTCCATCAATCCCTCGAAGGTAGCTGGGGTGTTGCAGAAAGCAAACGGCATGACCTTGAATTGGTAAAGGCCGTCGGGGGTAAAGAATGCTGTTTTTTCACGATACATTTCGTCTACAGCAATTTGCCTGTAGCCAGATCGGAGGTCGAGAGATGAAAAGAAGGTGGCGTGTCACGGACGGCTATTTTTGGCGACACCGCGTCACGGCAATTAACGGGCGCCGTACTCCCCGACTGACCGTGAGAAACGGCGGCGAATGAAAGGGAGCCGAGAAGTGCAAAATGGGGTGCTCTCCTTAGAACGTCACCGCCGACAATTAATCATTTTGTAACTGTGGCGACGTCTGCAAGGTCGTAGAAGGCCGCGGTATACCCTGAACAAGGATTAGACTACAAGACGCCCGGCTGAGAGCTAAGTGGTTGACCGTTCCCACGGGGAAAAGCGTGGGAAACGCTCTGGTGGCCAAGCCGTATGACAACAACCCGACAGGTTGTCACTCTCGCTAGTTGCGGGCCCTCTCGCAATTAAAAAGGGGTGGGGTCAAAATATTTTTGGGGCGGAGTTTCCCCTCAATTAAACGCGCATGATTGGACCCAGGTAGAGGTCTCTTGTCCCCAAGGAAGAGAGCGAGGAGACACGAGGAGGATTTAAGCGCAGGATTTTGCCCTGCTAGGCAGACTAGTCGCTGACCAAGATGGTGTAGAAACAGATCAACAAGCATCTCTTCTAGAAGTTTTTAGTGTGGCTCTGTATCGGCTGGCCACCTAAACTTAGCCGTTCGTCTAGTTGTGACGCGATATTAACGTCGGCAACGTAGACATCGGGACTTCGCCTCGAGTTAGCTCAACCTGCTCGAAGTCACCTGCAAGCACTAGCCTCCCGGAGCCACCAGCGTTGCAACACCGCCGACGTCGCAGTCGTGCCAGAACTCTCTTCGACTTCTCGCATCCGATCGTCGGGGACACAACGCTGCCGGTCATCACACGTATGCCTTCACCTGTTTATATCTTCGAACTTTCTCCTCCGTCGTCCTATTGTTGTTAGTTTGTGTAGTTTGTGATAGTTCTCTCGCGTAAACTGATTTATTGTTTTGTATATATTTTTTTAGTTGCATCAAGTGTTGATGTGCTTTGTTAGTTGTATGGAAGTGTTGTATTATATCCCGTGTGCTGCAATATCACTAGAGTAAAGTTGTTTTTTTTTCTCACGTCTCTGATCTCTTCACTGTCTCTGCTTGCGTGCGGAACGAACCAACCTGCTGTCATTCCCGTCGCCGACTTCGCGCTGGCGACGCTTGAGTGGCAGCTTGTAACAAAACTGGCATTCGCGAGACAGGACGTTCCGTACAAGAGTAAGACAGTGAGAGGACAGCGTGGTGATAGAGCCGCACAGTTGAAGCGGTTGCATCCTGCAATGATTGCGCTGTTTTTATAGTGGCATTATAGTGACAGTTGCAGTAAGGAGTGTATGGATTTTGATAAGTGGATCGCGTACGGTAAACAGTTAGGCCTAGAGGGCGCCGAACTGAGACAATGTGTTAAGGAGCAGCAGGAACAGGCGCAGGCGTTAGCCAGAGAAGAGCGGGCACGGTTCCGGGAGAAAAGGGAAAAAGAAAGGGAGAGAGAGCGCGAAGAAAGGGAGAGAGAACGCGAAGAAAGGGCGAAACAACGAGAAGCGGCAAGGGAAGCCGGAGAACGGGAAGTGCAGTTACTGCAATTAAAGATTCGCCTCAGTGAGGGTAGCAGGGTGAGCCGATCCAGCAGTGAGCACGGCGATGCCGGCGAGGAACTGTCATTTGAGCGAGACACATGGTGTCAAGGGCTACTCAGGTTCTGCCTTGCGAGGCAAATGAAGCTGTTGCGCAACTCAGTCAGCAGAACGCGAACAACTACAAGGCAGTTAAGGCAGAGATGCTCCGGATGTTCGGAACTTCTGTCTGTACAAAAGAAGAGCAGCTCAGACAAGAGTCTGAAAGAGAGCGCGAAGCAGAAAGACAAGAGTCTGAAAGCAAGGCGCGTCGGAAAGCGTTGGACATTGAAGCGCGTCATGAAACGCCAGAACCAGAAATCGCGCTAGAAAAGGGCCCGCATATTCTCGAATACATCCATATAAATGATGTGGAGAACGAGGCCTTGGCCGGTCTCGAGGTAGAGACAGTATCAAAAAACGGTCCTAGCGAGGATGAGGTGTGTGCCAGCAGCCCTAATGTACTCAGTAAAAAGCTGGAAACCATCCTCATGCCTCGAGAGGACGCCTCGAGATCGTCACATGCAGATAGGGTTAGCACAGTGGCTAAACACAGCGAGAACGCGATGCTTCAGGAGTGCAGCGATGCCATCGGAGAGGGCCCAGTTAATGGTTTCATCAGCATTAACAAAGATAATTTGGCCCGGCAGTCCGTCGTGACACCGAGTTCAAAATGTTTGAGCGTGGGGCAAAATGTAGCACAAGCTCCAACGAGCTTCCCAACCACTCAGTTCCCGACGCGACAGGATGATGGCATTAAGAGAAAGGGGGCAAGCAAACATCGCAGGAAAAGGAAGAAGTGGAGGCGTTCGGCACTTCGTGAGCCTAGGGCAGGTCCCACTCCTTCCCAACAAAGACGACAGGCTAGGCCATGCATCCGTTTCAAGAAACGTCAATGGTGGCGTTCATGGAGGCACAAGCGGCGAGCCAGGTGTAGAGGGGGAAAAGGAGGTGCGTCACCTGAACGAAAGGCGCGGTTCATATCGACGACTTCGCGAAAGCGGCCTTGGCCGAAGGTTCAAAGTCGAAAAGGCACAACGGCTAAGTACTGCGTGGGGGCGACCACAAAGAAACTATTACCCAGGCTTCCCCCCTGTTTCTGGCGTCCCTTGCACATTCCTGAGGGGAGCCGACCGAAATGCAGAATGAGGCGTGACAGCAGGACACAGTCTGGCGTTCGTGCTTCTGGTAACCTCTGGCGTGCTCGAAAGCCGCCGGGAAAGTGACCCCATCGTGTGCGGTTCAAGCGAATCTAATTGAGAAAAGGGGGGCGGTCAGTTTGAAGAATTGTTGCACTCACGTGCTAAGTATGGTTACTTAGTGTTGCTTTGCAGATGCAGACTCAGTCATAATTTTTGCAAGTTACGTGATGCGGTGTAAATTGTTCAGAAGAAAAACCGCCGAGCCAAAGGCTGAAAGTTAGCATCGAATTAGTTTATACATGAGTGCGAAAATTTGCAGAAGGTAAAAACCGAGAAAAAGTGTCATTTTTCTAGTTCTTTCAAAGGTTTAGTGGGGCATCGTATGCTTTCACTGCCATGGGGATGTGGCATGAATGAGCATGTGAAGAAGATGTTAGCATAAACCGACTGATTTCGTAAATTGATTAAGATTAAGAAACTAGTGCAAGTGTTGTTGGTTTTCTTTGAAGACGATTGATCAAGTGATCATATAAGCAAAACAGTAAACTTTTTCTCAGCTTGAGCCGGATATAGTTCTTGAGGTCTATGAGCATGTTGTTTTTTTTTCTCCTTCCGTCGGTTGTGCTCTGTTTGTATGTACGTATTTCATTGTATAAGAAGTCTATTTTGAGTTATTTTCTTGTTGCTTGGTGCATTCGTTGTTTTTACTTGCTGTAATGCACATTGAAGGATTGCACTACAGTAGAGGAGCGCACCTGTTCCGTTTTGTTTCGTAGTATACATTCTTGCAGTGTATTCTGTATTGATGGCTGCCGTACACGGCTATTTCCTCTTCTTGTTTGTATGGCGCATTGATATTGTTGCGTGTAAATGAAGCTGGTACTCTAACAGTTGTTGTTTTTCCTTTTGTTGTTACTTTGATGCACTCTGCATATGTATGTTGTGTATGAGAGGGACAGTCCTCATGTCTCCCTTGTTGGTGGTGTTTTGTTCCTTGTTGTCAAAAAATTCCCCTCCGTGTGAACAAATGTTATGAATAACATTCTGAAAGTGGGGGGCAATGTCACGGACGGCTATTTTTGGCGACACCGCGTCACGGCAATTAACGGGCGCCGTACTCCCCGACTGACGGTGAGAAACGGCGGCGAATGAAAGGCAGCCGAGAAGTGCAAAATGGGGTGCTCTCCTTAGAACGTCGCCGCCGACAGTTAATCCTTTTGTAACTGTGGCGACGTCTGCAAGGTCGTAAAAGGCCGCAGTATACCCTGAACAAGGATTAGACTACAAGACGCCCGGCTGAGAGCTAAGTGGTTGACCGTTCCCACGGGGAAAAGCGTGGGAAAAGCTCTGGTGGCCAAGCCGTATGACAACAACCCGACAGGTTGTCACTCTCGCTAGTTGCGGGCCCTCTCGCAATTAAAAAGGGGTGGGGTCAAAATATTTTTGGGGCGGAGTTTCCCCTCAATTAAACGCGCATGATTGGACCCAGGTAGAGGTCTCTTGTCCCCAAGGAAGAGAGCGAGGAGACACGAGGAGGATTTAAGCACAGGATTTTGCCCTGCTAGGCAGACTAGTCGCTGACCAAGATGGTGTAGAAACAGATCAACAAGCATCTCTTCTAGAAGTTTTTAGTGTGGCTCTGTATCGGCTGGCCACCTAAACTTAGCCGTTCGTCTAGTTGTGACGCGATATTAACGTCGGCAACGTAGACATCGGGACTTCACCTCGAGTTAGCTCAACCTGCTCGAAGTCACCTGCAAGCACTAGCCTCCTGGAGCCACCAGCGTTGCAACACCCCCGACGTCGCAGTCGTGCCAGAACTCTCTTCGACTTCTCGCATCCGATCGTCGGGGACACAACGCTGCCGGTCATCACACGTATGCCTTCACCTGTTTATATCTTCGAACTTTCTCCTCCGTCGTCCTATTGTTGTTAGTTTGTGTAGTTTGTGATAGTTCTCTCGCGTAAGCTGATTTATTGTTTTGTATATATTTTTTTAGTTGCATCAAGTGTTGATGTGCTTTGTTAGTTGTATGGAAGTGTTGTATTATATCCCGTGTGCTGCAATATCACTAGAGTAAAGTTGTTTTGTTTTCTCACGTCTCTGATCTCTTCACTGTCTCTGCTTGCGTGCGGAACGAACCAACCTGCTGTCATTCCCGTCGCTGACTTCGCGCTGGCGACGCTTGAGTGGCAGCTTGTAACATGGCGCCATGAATACAGTCAAGTGCGTCGTCAATACGTGAAAGAGAATACACCTATTTTTTGATTATTTTGTTGAGGTGCCGATAATCAATGCAGAAACGCGAGGAGCCGTCTTTCTTTTGTACCAAGACCACTGGGGAGGCCCAAGGGCTGGACGATGTTCGATGATGTCTTTCGATAGCATGTTGTCCACTTTATTCTGAATTACTGCTCGTTCTGATGCAGACACACCGTAAGGCAGACGGTGGATGGGCGCAGAGTCACCAGTGTTCATTCGGTGCTTGACAATATTAGTATGACCCAAGGGACGATCACATATATAAAAAATGTCACCGTAGGAGGTCAAAATGCAGCAGAGATCGTCGGCCTGATCAGGCGAAAGGTCTGGTCCAATCATATTTCGAAAGATGGCCTCGGCAAAACCGGGTAACCTTGAGACTTCGGCTTGGTCCAGAACAGTTACAGCGACAACGTTTGTCATCATCTCTTATAGCAGCTAGTTGAGCAATCAACATCTGGTAGGGCAACACTTGAGGAATGAGGCCGAAATTAGGAGTGGAAGAAACATACAGTTGTCCACTATGGTTGCAATGGTATGTGGCACTGTAACACTGTGCGTCAGTCGTGCGTCGCTTATCGGTGTAACGATGTAGTCTCCATCGGAAACTGGAGGGGTCGATGACAGACAGACGTATGTCACAGCTCGAGGCGGCAAGCGAACAAAAGTGGTTGGACCCAAGTGGCTGACGGGCTTTTCACAGGTATCAAACAGCAAAGGAAGGTCGAGGCTGAGCATGCCAAAAGAACAGTCAATTAAAGCCGAGTGTGCCGAGAGGAAACCAAAGCCTAGTATGAGGTCATGGGGGCAACAATTTAGAACGGCAAAAAGGACTATGGCGTGACGAATAGCAATGTTGACACGAGCAGTGCACATTCCCACGACTTCTACAGCGCCGCCATCGGAAACGCGTATGGCTTGAGTCGTAGAGGGTGTTATGATCTTTTGCAAACGGCGGCGTAGACGTGCGCTTATGATAGACAGGTGGGTGCCTTTGTAAACAAGGGCAGTAAGAGGAACATGGTCGACTTTAAGTTCAATGATCCTGTAGTGTGTGGGCAGCGTCAATAGAGGGTTTCCAGGCGTTGTTGGTATTGCAGCTTCACATCCATAAGCTGCAATATCTAGTTTTCCTGCTGCGATCGTCCAGAGAAGCTCGGCGAGGAAAAGTGCCGAGGCGGCAGAGAGCGGGATTGGCGGCGTAGAGGCGTCGGGGAGCGGGAGTAGCGGCGACCGAAAGAAGGGGCATCAGTGGAGAGAGGCTCGTGAGGAGGCGGTGAGTAAAAGTTGGACGGTGGAGCGGCTGAACGTCCAGAAGCGGTTGGGCGCATATAAGTAGGGTACCTCTGATGTGGTGGGTTGGACCAGCGGCGACGGCAATAACGAGAAATATGTCCAGGTTGGTGACAGGAAAAGCATATTGGCTGGTCGTCAGGGGTTCGCCATTGCGTAGGGTTCTGGACGAGCAATGATGGAGGAGATCGGCGAGCGTTTATTGGGGGTTATGGGTGTACTTCAGGGTGAGTCACGAGACACGCTGACGGAAGACCGAGATTAGCAAACTCCTGCCTAACCACAGCTTGAATAAAGGCTACCGATGGGTATGACGGGTCAGTGGCTTGAGTTGTACAAACAGCCTGTTTAATGGGAGCTGGACAGGCAGCTTCAAGCTCCCGACGAACAATTTGGGTGAAGTGGTCATAGGTGGGTGGTTGAATTTGAATTTTAATTTGAATTGAAGTTTATTTCTTTCTGATACAGAAAGAGGAGTAAGAGCTGAAGGCCGTATTGCCTGACAGAGGCTCCTACTCCCATGCGCATTCGGCATGCGTGTACATGTTTGCATGCGATGCAAGTATACAAACAATAGAGCAACCAGAAAAATCAAAACATGCATGTACATAATTGTCACTGCAAATAAAGCATTACAGATAGGCATCATACATGAAAAAACATGAAAAAGGCGACTTCATGAAAACAAACATATCATACAGGCACTCCAAGACTATATACCTATACGCATTAAATTGTGAACTTTCAAATATAGCACAATCTGTATATGCGGTACACGCAGAAAATTATACAGATATATTTTATTGATAAGTTATCGTGGATTGTAACAGAAAGTTCTTTATAAATTTTTTAAAGCGAGGTGCATGAAAATCTGTATGATGTTCAACAATGTTCAATAGCCGGGGTACTTGATACTCCAGGTCCTGACGCCCGAAGTTAGTTCGCATAAGTGGTGGCATTCTCGTTTGGTGGCGTAATTGATATCGAGGGGGAGAAACGGGCAGGCTACTAACATGGAGCCTGTGCTTTTTTATATGCAAAAGTAATCTCTAATAGTAGATTTGATTTGCTCTGATGAACGAGTGTTTCTCAAAAAGATTGTGTGTGGGTAAATCTCGCGGTCTACCGTGATAGTTTTCGAAAATTCGCATTGCCCTCTTTTGCAGTTTTATTAATTTGTTGTAATTTTTTGCAGTTGTTCTTTCCCATATTAATGCACAATAGCTAAGTTTTTAGTGAAAGAGGGCATAGTACATTGCCTTTTTTAGTGTTAGTGGTTTAATACTATTAATTTTATACATAGAGCCTACTACTTTACTCAGGTCGCTGCTGAGTTTATTGATATGATTGTCCCAAGAGAGGTTTTCTTGAAACCATACCCCCAAAAACTTTTGCGTTGATACCTGTTCTATCTGCTCTCCTTTAAATAAAACAGTAATCTTGACAGGCATTGGCTTATTTATCGGTTTAAATATTATATACTTAGATTTGCTGACATTTAATTGAAGTTTGTTTAACTTCAGCTGGTCGTATAATAAATCTGAATAATCAATAATTTCTTTTTCAATCTGTTGGCGAGCGGCATCACACGATGAAGTTGCGGCCGTGTTGGGCAGTCGTGTGAATCTCTGCGTGATACGGCGGCTCTTGGCGTGTTCAAACCGCCGGCACTATTTGATGATATCGTCGATGGTGCTGACGTTATTGTGTACAAGCAGGTTGAAGGCATCGTCGGCGATGCCTTTAAGCACATTCGATACCTTCTCAGGCTCGGGCATGTGCTCGTGAACCTGGCGGCAAAGGGTGACGACGTCGTGAATTTACGCGACGTAGGATTCGGTTGACGTCTGTGCCCGAGTAGCCAACTAATTTCGCGCAGTTATCTGTCGTGCAGCGGTGTTCCCAAAAATGTCACGGATCTCTACCTTGAAATTGTCCCGAATGGTAATGTCGGTTTCGTACGTCTCGAACCACAACCGCGGAGGACCATCAAGGTGAAAAAGCACGTTGGCAAGCATGAGTGTTGGGTCCCACCTATAGCTGGCGCTGATCCGTTCATACACGTGAGCCACTTGTCAACGTCATGGCCAGCCTGTCCGGAAAATACGCCAGGATCACGAGCAGGACAACGTAGGTAGGAGTCACACAAGAGGCGGGTTGTGAAGACGATGTACCTTGAACCTGTGACATGGTGGGACCCGTGATGACGCGGCCACTGCGGAGCTTCGTGATGGGTACAGGAAAGGACCAGCACCTCCACCACAAATATGTTACGTAAAATGAGACGGGACGTGACTGTTTGGCAGTGTATTTACACCGAAAAAATTGGAGCGCAGCACAGAGAGCGAGCAAACCAGTCCTCTTCGTCGTCGTCTAATCTAAGAATTGTTCACCCTTCATGCGATAGCTACGTAGCAATATTCTTCGTCACTACAGGAACGTCTGTCGCACTCACAGCGCCTCACCGCCATCTTTTTCTCGCTAGAGGAGGCAAAAGCGACACGGTAACTACAAACTAAAATATTCCCTAATTTGGTATCTCGTGATAAATTTAACCCGCACTGCTTTGCAGACCATTGCCCCTGCCATGAAAACTCGCCCACGACCTTCCACGGCTCGATCGAGTGCACTGCGAACATCTTTCTTCCCTCAACTGTTTTTCTGTCTCGCCTGTTTTTCTTCACCCTTTACGTAACGTAGAGCTGTGGGACGATTATATATGGTGTTTTTTTATGGCGCAAGGGCCATTTGATGGCCAAAGAGCGCCAGTTCATGAGACAGGAATGTGGACAATGATTGTGATTAGCGGCTGTATAAGGGCCATAAAATTCCTCGCACTAAAGCGGGTAAAAACATACAATTAATAAAATCATGACCATGCCGTGAAAGGTGTGTGTGGTGCGAATAGATGGCAAAAGTTAATGATAATAAAAACGATGGTGGCCATGTATGGCATTAGCACAAGTGCCTCACTCGTTCATACCCTTGCGTCCAAGGGCCGTGAGGCAAGTGCTTTATTGTGTAGCCACCGCAGCGAAAACCTCTCTGGAGAGGTCGTGCTACGGTATGCCCGGGTATATGACATGAAAGCTATGAATTTCTTTTAAAAAACGCTAACAATGATTTGTGACTAAAAAGCGGTTCCCTACCGACGAACATTGCAGGGCGTAAAGGTATATGTTGTCGGTACGGTGAAGGAAAGTGTTGTTTTCTTAGAGTGTCCAATTGTTTGCACTGAATTAAAATGTGAAGAACTGTTAGTGCTTCACCACATCTGTCACACAATGGTGGATCGCCGCCGGAGAAAAGATATGAGTGTGTCGTGTATGTGTGTCCTATCCTGAGCCTCATTAATGTTACCTCTGTGTGACGTGATTTTGACACTGGTGGCCAATGGCCAAGGTGTGGCTTGATAACGTGTAGTTTGTTTTGTGTGTGTGTATCCTACTTGCTCTGCCAGTAGTCCCTGAGTTTTCGTTTGAGAGACGGCTTAAGATCAAGGGCCGGGATTGATGAAGGTGTAATGGCGGTGCTTTCGTGGGCGGATGCAGCAAGCTGATCCGCCATCATGTTGCCTTGAATCTCACGGTGCCCTGGCACCCAGCACACAACAACATGTCGGTTGAGTGTGTAGAGTGTGCATAAAATGGAGTAAAGTGAAACGAGGACAGGGTTTTTTTTGTTTTTTAAGACTGTGCAGAGCCGTTACCACACTGAGGGAGTCTGTATAAATCACTGCTTTTTGTATTTGTGATTGTTTGATGTGTTTAGCTGCCACACGTATCGCGTAAGCTTCCACTGTGAAGATACTTGTGCCTGGATGTAGAGGGCCAGCATCCGAAAAGGAAGGGCCAACAGCAGCGTAGGACACAGAGGAGTTGGACTTGGAGGCATCTGTAAAGAACTCAGGACGTGTGTATTTGTGTTGAAGTTCTAGAAAGTATGTTCGGATATGGGCAATAGGCGCATGTTTTGTAACTTCTAGAAAGGACACATCGCAGTCTATAGTCTGCCATTGCCATGGTGGCGGATATGCTACAGGAGCCATTAAACTGTGTTCAAGTGAGACTCCAGTTTCCTCAGCTAGACTTTTCAGGCGAACTGAGAAGGGCTGCCTCATCGAAGGCCTGTTTTGAAACAGAATTGAGCTCGACAAATCATTAATAGTAGAGTATGAGGGGTGCCTCTTGTCTGCTTTCATCTTAAGGAAATATACAAAGGACATGTAGGTTCTTTGCAGATGAAGCGACCACTCATTTGACTCAACGTAAAGGCTTTCTACGGGGCTGGTGCGAAAAGCACCCGTAGAAAGGCGGATGCCCGAATGGTGCACGGCATCCAGCATCTTCAAAGCACCTTGAGTCGCAGACTGATAAACAATGGCCCCATATCCTAAGCGGGTGCGAACAAGGCTTCTATACAGGTTCATGAGGCATTTCCTGTCACTACCCCACGTAGTACGTGACAACACTTATATAACAATCATGGCTTTTAAACATTTTGTTTTTAAATACTTTATGTGGGGTACGAAGGTCAACTTGTTGTCCAAGATTAAGCCTAAGAATTTATGCTCGGCTTTGACGTACAGACGTTGCCCGTTCAGTCGAATGTCAGATTCCGAGTGCATGCCTCTCTTACGAGAGAACAAGACACACGTGCTTTTTTCTGGGTTAAGTCGAAATTCGTTTTCATCTGCCCATTTCGAGATTTTATTTAAACCCAACTGAACCTGCCGCTCACACATGGCCAAGTTGCATGACTTGAAGCCAAGCTGAACGTCGTCGACATATGTACAATAGAACATATTGCGGGGAATGGACAAGTGCAAAGAATTCATTTTAATAATAAAAAGTGTGCAACTAAGCACACCACCTTGTGGCACGCCTGTTTCCTGGACAAATGTTTGGGAGAGCACACTGCCCAGACGGACACGGAATGTCCGGTTTGACAGGTGACTTTCGATTATATGAAACATTATTCCGCGCACACCAAGGTGGGACAGGTCTCTTAGAATTCCGAAACGCCATGTTGTATCATAAGCCTTTTCGATATCGAGGAACACAGAGAGAAAATATTGTTTATGGACGAAGGCGTCTCTGATCTGTGCCTCGATACGAACAAGGTGGTCTGTGGGGGATCTACTTCCTCGAAAACCGCACTGAAATGGGTCTAGCAAATTATTTGTTTCAAGAAAATGTACATGTCGGCAGTTTATCATTTTTTCGAAGACTTTGCACAAGCAGCTTGTAAGTGCTATAGGCCTATAACTCGAGGGTAAAGAAGGGTCCTTGCGCTCTTTCAAAATGTGAATAACAATAGCCTCTTTCCAGGAGGTATGAATAGTGCCAGAAGACCAAATAGCATCGTACAAACAAAGTAAGGTTTTTCGGGTTTCGTTTGGTAGGTTTTTTAACATTTCATACATCACATGGTCAGAACCTGGGGCAGAAGTACTGCAGGAGTTTAGAGATGTTCGGAGCTCAGCTAGACTGAAAGCTTGGTTATATGCCTCGTATCTAGTGGATTTGTGTTCGAGTTTCTGCTTTTATATTCTTGTTCTGTATTTTTGGAAAGTATCAGTATAGTGGGACGAGTTGGACACCTGTTCGAAGTGTGCACCGAGGAAGTTTGCCTGATCTTCCAAGGTATCACCCTGAGTGTTTACGAGTGGAAGTGTGTGTACTTGTTTTCCTGCTATCCTACCGACCATGTTCCAGACTTTAGCCTCCTGTGTGTATGAATTAACCCCTGATAAAAACTTCTGCCAGCTTTTTCTTCTGGCCTGCCGACGCGTTCTCCTGCCTTGAGACTTTATTTTCTTGAAGGTTTCAAGATTTTCGGCTGTCGGTGAGTTCCGAAGCAGCCTCCAAGCTCTGTTTTGCTGTTTGCGCGCGTTTTGGCATTCAGAGTTCCACCATGGCACACATCGTTTTCCAGGGTGTCAATTTGTTTGTGGGATGCATTTTGTTGCAGCATCAATCAAAAACGCTGTGAAGTAGTTCACAGCAACATCAATGTTCAAAGTACAGATGTCATTCCAACCTAGACAAGCGATAGTATAAAACTGTTCCCAGTCGGCTCTGTTTATGAGCCACTTGCGAACACGTGGTGGACACTCAGTTACTGTCGTTGTGCTCAAAACTACGAGGAAGTGGTCACTTCCGTACAGATTACCGACGACTTTCCACTGGAGTAGAGGCACAAGAGATGGAGATACTATGCTCAGGTCTATGGAGGAGTAGGTGTTATTAGCGAGGTTATAATTGGCTGGTTCTTTTCGATTTAGGAGACACGCGCTCGATGAGATAAGGAACTGTTCGATCAGTTGACCTCGCGCGTCATACCGAGAGTCACCCCATAGCCTGCTATGCTCATTAAATCTCCAAGGAGAACATAAGGCTCCAGAAGTTCATCAATTAAAGAGTGTAAATCGCGTTTTTGCAGCTGATAGCTAGGAGGAATGTAAATAGTGCAGATTGTGATCACTTTACCAAAAAGAAGCGCTCGAACAGCCACTGCCCCAAAGGATGTTTGGAGTTGTAAGTGTGTGCATGCTCTTCCTTGATTCACTGTGATGGCAACACCTCCGGATGATGTCATAGCATCAACACGGTCTTTTCGGAAAATAACGTATTTACGAAGAAAATTTGTGTGTTTTAAATTAAGGTGTGTTTCTTGTACACACAGCACTTTTGGTGAGTGTTCATGTAAGAGTTCTTGGATGTCGTCAAGGTTTCTGAGAAGGCCCCTGACGTTCCATTGTATAATTTGAGTGTTCATGGTGAATGTGAAATAGTGCTGTGTGTACGAAAAGAGAGTGGCTATTTAGACAGGGAGTTTGAGTTCACTTAACAAGGCCATCACCAGGCCCTGTTATCTGCTTTTTTGTTTTCTTGACGCGCTCCAGGGAGCCATGCTGCTCTTTCGGCACCAAGGGTGCCGACGTAATCATTGCCTCCTCGGAGACACTGGATGCCCGCACATGCGGGCTGTTAGTTCGAATTTCGGGCCTCGCCTGGTGAGGTGAGGCCTTGAGACCGGAGGACTCTGGAGTCTCCGGTCTCTGTTTGGGAGTAGGCGCTGTAGCCTGGGCTACAGCCGCCCTGGGGGCAGGTGCCACAACCACCGGCTCGGTATGCGCGGGCCGAAGGAGTGGCGAGGGCTGGTGCGGTGGTGCCCCCTGACGCGCCGCATCAGCGTATGTAGGTCCATAGAATGGAGCGACTCTTCGCCGTGCTTCCTTAAATGTAATGTTCTCCTTCACCTTCAACGTATTTATTTCTTTTTCTTTTCCATTATGTGCAGGAGCGTGAATATGCGGCATGGTTTCCTTAGCAGTTTACACAGTGTGGCGGTTGTTTGCAGTTCTCAGACACGTGGCCTAGGACTCCACATTGTGCACAAGTCTGGCGACCACGACAGGATTTAGAGCCACGGCCATACCTCTGGCATTGGAAGCAACGACGAGGGTTTTGTATGTACGGCCTGAGAGATGTCTTTGTGTACTCTGTTTGAATAGATTCCGGTAGTTTACTGGATGCAAATGTGAGTATTAAGTGTTTCGTCGGTGTTTCCTTATTATCTCTTCTAATGATGATTCTCTGTACATTAGTGACATTTTGGCTCTTCCACCCCTCCAAAAGTTTAGTCTCAGTCAAGTCAAGTAAGTCCATGTCAGATACCACTCCGCGAGTTGTGTTCATTGATCTATGTGGTGTTATGGTTATTGGTATGCCACCGAAATCTGAAGGACGGTCTAGCTTTTCAAATTGTTCTTTGTCACGGATTTCGAGGAGAAGGTCTCCACTAGCCATTTTGGTTACCTTGTATCCTGTGCCAAGAGTTTCGGTAAGACATCAAGAAACCAAGAAAGGAGAGACGGTTCTGGCTTGCTTTTCAGTTTTCTCACAGTGGATGACATGATAGTGAGGATATGTTTCTTTGGGCTGTTCAAAAAAGTTTATATCATCGGTGCGTACCCGCTTCAAGCTGGCACAATCACACAGTAAGGGGAATGCTCTATGCATGCCTGTCGTATTTTTGTTCAGCAGCGTTGGCGGCCACCCACCACGGAGCCCAACGAGGGGACGCTACAAGTTTGCGGATGCTGAAACCTGCAGACCCCAGCCGTACAACGCCACTATAATCCAATGCGCCTAGACCAAGGTAGGCTATTTGCACAGGGTTAACCCTAGCCGCCAGGAAGTTTGGAAGTAAACGGAAGAGAGTAGAAGACAGGACAAATAAACAGTAGGAGATAAAGACGAAGATATAGGGAGAAAGAGATAGGAAAAGGCGACTGCCGATTTCCCCTGGGTGGGTCAGCCCAGGGGTGCCGTCTACGTGAAGCCGGGGCCAAAGGGGTGTGTTGCCTCTGCCGGGGGGGCCTTAAAGGTCCAATCACCCAGCGTCGGCTCAACCCCCAGGATCCCCTTTTCCTCGGACACGGCAAAGCCACGCACGGCTAGGCGTGGGAGGGAGTCAAAACTCCCCCGTTAGCTCGGGTCCGTGGTGTCGCTACAGGCCAAACGCCTACTTGCGCAGGCGCCCCTGCGGGGAGCTGTGGGACGATGCTTTCTGCGATGGACCTCCCGAGGTTCTCCGAGCAGTGATACAGCGGGCTCTACTCATCGCCAGAGTTGTCCTAAAGACCCCAGAATAGAGGTTCCTCCCATGCCCTCGTTCTCCATGCCTTTAGGAATAAAGAAGTTTTCTCTCTCTCTCTGTGTGAGCTCGCCATCTTATCTGAACGAGACATGGACGGAGGTGCGTGGTCGTCTTCAGGAAAATTTAATATCTAGCACTATATAAATATGTATGTTGCCATATAAAAATACTTATGCAAGAATATGGGGCTACCGGTTACTATGTATGAAAGTAAATACGATTAATACAGCATGATTACAAGGCAACGGAGGACATTGGGTACGGTGCACTGCTTATCCGACAGCCGCGGGTTCGATCCTGGCCATGGCGGTCGCATTTAGGTCGAGGCGAGATGGTTTAGCCATGTGCTGTGAAATGTGAGAGCGTTAAAGAACACGAAATGGTCCAAGTTTCAGTATCCTTCGACTACGTAATCTGTCATAAATTTATAATCGTAACGTGGTTTCGGGATGTAAAGCCCCTGGTGTGAATTATTATTATTATTATTATTATTATTATTATTATTATTTTCATGACGACACGATTATTTCATACATGAGGAGTCAAATTGAGCCTTTATGGCATAGCCACACCATATAATCATCGTTATAAAAGCAGGTGCTACCATATAAAAGAAGAACCCAAGCACGAGTCACTGACTTTTATGCAGATATTAATATATCGCAACCTGTACAAAAAAGTGGCCTAAGTATTCTCTACATCACTGAGGGTACTACTGCCACAGTTCTTCCTCGAGTTCTGTTATCGCACCATAAACTTTGATAGCTGCCTTGCGCAAAGCACGCCAAATGACCAACGACCATAGAAGTCATCTTTGGAACCTTCCGATGGAATTACGCATGCAACGCAAGTATTGTTGGTTATTCTGGAATTGACGTGGGCGTTAGCACTAATCATGAAATAATCGATGCTAGTTGTATAAATGCTGACACTCTTAAACATGCATCACCACTTGTCAGTTGATTGATGGCCGACGCTCAGTTCACTGTTATCAATGCTAGCGTGTATTGCTGTAACCTGATTTTTGTTAACCAGCCACATGTTCGGCCAAATAAAGTTTCATCGTGGACATGCTGGTGACTGCTTTCTTCAACGTCACGACTACATAATATCTGGGGGAGGTGCTGCTTTCACGTACCGGACAACCGACAGGCGGGCTCGACAGCTGTGCTACAGCACAGAGCAGTAACCCGCTTACCTTTGCCATGCAGGTAGTCACGCTTGCTATCTCGTGCGTGCTGTTGCCTTCCTTATCGTTCGCCACCACCGAGACAGCGTCGGCATGCCGGTTTCCAGGAAATGGCTGGGAAACTCAAGCCTTCTACAGAACAACGCCCCTTACCCAACCGGAAGCCAGCACCTCAACCAACCAGATGGCGCTATCCCTCGAACACTCGGTCCTCACTTCACCGTGGGAGACCGCATCGCCTGGAACATCAACCTGTTTGTCGCCTACAAAAGAGCTGCGATATACCGCGGCGCTTCGTGGGCTCGACAGCTGTGCTACAGCACAGAGCAGTAACCCGCTTACCTTTGCCATGCAGGTTAGTAAACCGTACGCTCTGTTCTCAAGGAAATCAAGCAACTACTTTTTGCTACAGCTGCCGAGCCCACAGTGCTGGTTTTAATTGTTTTTGAGTGTGCTGGCGTCATTCGTTCCTTGCTCATGTTATCGGGCGACGTCGAGTCAAAACCGGGTCCCAACACAACCGCTATACTCGACGAATTGTATAAAATATCAGCTGGTCAGTCCAAAGTAATTTCAGAAGTGACCTGAAAGACCAACTTCTAACCACGAATCAAACTATCGCCCAGTTGAGTCAGCGGATAAATGATGTTGAAAAACATTTTCAGAGCCTTATTTTGCTTCGCACAGAAATAGACAACATAAAGTCCAACACTGCCCAGACAGCTCGCCAAGTATTCGAACTCGAGACACGTGTTGACGATGCCGAAAATTGATCCCGGCGAAACAACTTGGTTTTTCATGGCCTGTCCGAGCCTAGTAATTCAAAAAGTTACACCCTAACCGAAGAATTGGTCATACAGCACTGTCGTGACCACCTTGGCCTTACAATAAATCCAAAAGAAATTGAAAGGGTTCATCGCCTAGGCCGTCACCCTATCGAGCGCGGTCGCCCCATCATCGTTAAGTTTAGCGTCTACAAAACGAAAGAAGCTGTTCTTTCTAATGCTCGAAAATTTAAAGGGACTAATTACAGTATTGCACAGGACTTCTCCCGCTCGGTCATAAACGCTCGTAATCATTTGGTTGCTTTTGCCAAAACTTAATCTGATCGCTTTCAACTGTCGTACAAAACGCTTTCTATTGGCTCAAAGAAATATATTTATGACGAAGTCTCGCAATCTGTCAGAGGATTCAAATAGTAATCAACGGGCTGTAAAAGGAAAAAAACCATCATAGAAAAGTTCCTCGGGCTAACCTTACATTGTCTGTAATATGTACTAATATTCGCAGCTTCTTGCCGAAACGTCAGCTTGTATCAAATGTTGTCTTATCATCTACCAGCAATGTGCTCATATTAACTGAAACGTGGCTACATAGCAACATCAGTGACGATGAAGTTCTAGCCGACCTGCCTAACTTCCATATTTATCGCAAAGATCGCACAGATGGACGTGGGGGGGGGGGGTCCTTGTGGCAGTGAATCAGCAGCTATCCTCTTCAGTATTACACATCCATTCGGACATTGAAATATTATGAATCATCTGCCGCGCGGTACCGCGAACCGTACATTTAGGCGTTTGCTATAAGCCGCCCCAAATTAACCCTGATTCCCCGTGCAAACTGAACAGCATTCTAAACACTCTTACAAGAGTGCATCCGAACGCTGACATCGTTCTCTTCGGAGATTTCAATTATCCTCGCATTAACTGGCATAACTACACAACTTTTAGCCCAGAAGCAACTAACTTTGTTGATGTGTGTCTGAACTT
This sequence comes from Rhipicephalus microplus, assembly GCF_043290135.1. Lineage (NCBI taxonomy): Eukaryota > Metazoa > Arthropoda > Arachnida > Ixodida > Ixodidae > Rhipicephalus > Rhipicephalus microplus. The sequence goes on from NW_027464586.1 coordinate 38,050,346, forward strand.
CAACCTCTCGCAGTTCATAACTGAACCAACGCGTGTCGCGCAGAGCTCGTCAAACACCCTAGATCTGATACTAGAAAACAACCCCGACTCTATGACATCATAACACACTTAAGGGAAATAAGCGACCACAAGGTTGTTCATGCAACCTTCAACTTTGCCCCGCTAGTATGTGAAACTTACAAAAAAACAATTCGACTTTATGACAAGGCCAATTATGAAGCTATCAACAGCGAGCTAACCCACTTTTTCCCGGTATTTAAGACGAAATTTAGTAATCATCGAGTGCAGGAAAACTGGTTGTTTTTCAAGAGCAAAGTGCTGGAGCTAATTGAGAAGTATATTCCGGTATGTAGTTTCCGTACTAACAAAAACAATCCATGGTTCAACAAAACACTGAAGCAACTAGAAAATAAGAAAAAAAGATATTTCCGAGCTGCTAAACAGAGCAACACCCCACTTCTGTGGGATAAGTACTACTCGATCAGCGGAAACCGAATACCTCACGGCAATACAAAACGCTAAGTACAAGTTTTTTTCACAATGACCTTTCTTGTATGTTAACACAAAATCCTAAGCAATTTTGGTGGGTGATTAACCCAGAATAAAAACACATGGTAACACTAGGTAATGAAAACAATGATGTTATAAGTAACGCAGAATGTGCGGACGTATTTTACACCGCCTTCGCAAGTGTATTTACTAATGACCATGCCATGCCTCTGATTGCACTAAGATCTCGGTGTAGTACCAGCGAACTACCAATGCCTGACATTGTATTTTCCATTGATGGCATAATATCTTGCATAGAACGTCTCAAGTTAACATCATCAGCTGGTTTTGACGAAATTAGTTCGAAGTTTTTACTTAATACTAAGAACATTTCGGCTGCTTTCTTGTGTCTTTTGTTTTCTAAATTCCTTTCAACAGGTCACTTGCCCGATGACTGGAAAGTGAGAAAGGTCGTTCCCATCCATAAATCTGGCAGTAAGCAGTCACCATTAAATTATCGTCCAATCTCGTTAACAAGTATACCAAGTAAAATCATCGAACACGTCATTTATTTACAAATCATGACCTTTCTAGACCTAAATGATTTTTTTTTATCCTTCACAGCACGGTTTTCGGAAAGGTCTCCTGTGAAACTCAGCTAGCTAACTTCCTTCATGATTTACACTTAAACTTAGACTGTAACCAGCAAACTGATGCCATCTTTTTAGATTTCGCTAAAGCGTTCGATAAAGTGTCTCATCAGCTCCTTCTTTTTAAACTTTCTAGCTGAAACACTAACCCTAATGTTCTTAATTGGATAGCAGAATTTCTGAGGAATCGCTCCAAATCAGTTTTTGTTAATGAGTGTGTTTCTAACCCTCTTCCAGTTACGTCCGGTGTTCCCCAAGGTTCGGTGTTAGGTCCTCTACTGTTCGTAATATACATTAACGACTTCCCTTTGCACGTTTCATGTCGCATTCGCATGTTCGCCGATGATTGCGTCATTTATCGTACTATTACTAATCCATCTGAGCAGCAAGCACTTCAACATGATCTTAACTCTATTCAAGCATGGTGTGACCATTGGCTCATGACACTTAACCCAACTAAATGCAAATCATTATCTTTTTCACGTCGTCAAAACCCTTTAACTTTTCCCTACACACTCGGTAATGTTGACTTGGACAGAGTCGAATCTTATAAGTATCTAGGTGTAACATTGTCATATGATCTAACGTGGGGTGCGCATGTCACTAACATATAGCGGGTGCTGACAAATCACTTGGATTTCTGAAACGTCATTTACGCCACGCTCCCAAACACCTGAAACTTCTAGCCTACAAATCTATTATCAGGCCAAAGCTTGAGTATGCGGCTGCCATTTAGATCCCGCCTCAGGCTTAATTAACAAATTCACTTGAGGCACTGCAGAACCGCGTGGTACGATTTATTAATTCATCATATTCATATCATGTCAGTGTGTCAGTATTGAAAGAAGAATCATCTCTAATAGCTCTTGCACCTCGTCGTCGCATCGCCACCCTAGCTCTGTTCCATAAGTTCTATTACAGCTCACGTGACCAACCGGACTTTATCACCACTCCAGCCCGCATATCTCATCGCACCGGTCATGCCCTACAAGTCACCCGTCCACGCAGCCACACCAAGACATTTTCCGCCTCCTTATCTCCACGGGCACTATCTGAATGGAACGACCTTTCCCACAGCACTGCCGTCATTACCTGCCCGAGCTTATTTTTACAAAACGTAACACTTTGTCTGTCTCGCAATTAACATACATGGTTAGAATTTTTTGTATAATTTCTCTACATCCACCCCTTATGTAACACCCCCTGGTGGGGTCTTTAAGGTAATAAAATGAAAATGAAATGAAATGAAACCGTCAAGGCGTCATCTCAGCGCCAGTCGTCAAAAAACAACGGACGACAACCTTGAGCAGCGATGACGTCACAGACGACAAGGTCTACCACCATAACGTGGGCCTCTTCGACAAAACTCGGAAGATCAAAGTGTGAGATTCACTGCAGCAACGATGACAGCCGCTGTGCCAAAGCCAGAAATCATGAAGCCGCAGCCAAGAAAGCCACTGACTTTCCGTGAATGTTTTGGAGTGCTGGATATGTGACGTAAGAATTATGACCAACTTGTCACTTCCAAACAGTGCGACACGAAAGAGAAGCTGTGTCACGTCTACTTCTACCTGGAAGACGCGGCAAGCACCTGGTTTGGGGAAATGAAGTCTATCTTAAAACCTGGGATTCTTTCCGCGGCCCATTCCTGATCACGTTCAGTAGCATCGCCCACAAAGAAAGGACCGCTAGCGACACGGTTACAACTACGAAACAAGAACGACACGCTGTTTGTCAAAGAAAGAGCCCGTCTATTCCGCCACGCTGAAACGGGCAAGCTTCAGGAGAATAAACTTCGTTTCCTAATCCGCGGGGTGAAACAGGAGCTCTTCGCGAGATTGATTAGAAACTCATAAAAGGCCATAGCTGGTCATATTTACGATAAATAGCAGCGCACACCGGGTTAGGACGACGAAACCCGAAAAGGACGACACAAACGCTGCAATGATCTTTATACACGACATTTGCTTAAACAGCATCGTTAGGCGCATGCGTACATCATTCGACTGGGGCATATTCAAAGGAAATCTCAAAAGCAACAAAAACTCAGAACTGCATTCAATTCCTAATGCAAGAGCGCAAAAAACCAAGATCAGAAAACTGATTACAACATCAAAAAACCAAACCACATCACTTCTTAAAACCTACACTCGTAATCTGGTTCCACATAGGTTCCAGCTAGTAAGCGAAACCTTGTGCAAAAAAGTTCCGCTTAGTTAGGTACAGAATGCGTCCCAGATAACTCTTCGAGTATGACAAACAGTGTTCCAGTCATTGGTCACTAGGTCGTGTGCGATGCAGCGTTCCACATATTCGGTAGCTAGGAAATTCATGCATCCTAGAACATTTTATGCAGAGCATGATTAGCGTCACCCATATTTCTGGCATGAGTAAACAGGAACGAGACTTAAACGAGACAAGTAAGCATTCAATTTTTTCATATGTTTTCTACATAACTGAACGAATGAATGGAGGGTCATTTTTCAGTATATCATGATAACATTGAAAACAATTGCTTAACTGAATCGCTGTGCAGGTATGCCATTGTGAAACACGCCGGTATTTATGTTCTATGAAAACATGCCTACACATGCCATTATCGTATTATACTCAATAATAACTCAGTTGTCAGTTCAGGTATACAAAAATTATAAAAACTCTAATGTTGACTTGTCCTAGTTCAGTGTCATATCAAACGGGGGAGTTTCTACTCCCTCCCACGCCTAGCCGTGCGTGGCTTTGCCGTGCCCGGGGAAAAGGGGATCCTGGGGGTTGAGCTAACACTGGGTGATTGGACCTTTAAGGCCCCCCGGCAGAGGCAACACACCCCTTTGGCCCCGGCTTCACGTAGACGGCATCCCTGGGCTGACCCACCCAGGGGAAATCGGCAGTCGCCTTTTCCTATCTCTCTCTGCCTCTATCTTCGTCTTTATCTCTCACTATCTATCTGTCCTGTCTTCTACTCTCTTCTGTTTACTTCCAATTTTCCTGGCGGCAAGGGTTAACCCTGTGCAAATAGCCTACCTTGGTCTAGGCGCATTGGGTTGTGGCAGTGTTGTATGGCTGACGTCTGCAAGCTTTCAGCACCTGTAAACTTGCAGCGTCCCCATGTTGGGATCCGTGGTGGGTGGCCGCCAACGCTGCTGAACAAAAATAAGACCGGCATGCATGGCGCATTCCCTCTACTATCTGATCGTACCGGCCTAAAGCGGGTACGCACCGACGACATAAATCTCTTCAACCAGCCAATAGAAACTTTTCCCCACTTCCACGTCATTCACTGCGAAAAAACCGGAAAGCAAGCGAGGACCGTATCTCCTTTCGTAGTTGCCAGGTGCCCTACGGAAACTCTCGGGGCTGAATACAAAGTAACCAAAATGGCGAGCGGAGACCTTCTTCTAGAAATTCGGGACAAAGCACTATTTGTAAAGCTAAACAGCCTCTCAACGTTTGGTGACGTACCGATCACCGTAACGCCACACCGATCCATGAACATCACTCGCGGAGTGGTATCTGATGCAGACTTACTTGAGCTCACCGAGACTGAACTTTTGGAAGGGTGGAAGAGCCAAAATGTCAATAATGTACAGAGAATCATCATCAGAAGAGATAATAAGGAAATACCAACGAAACACTTGATACTCACGTTTGCATCCAGTAAACTACCAGATTCCATTCAAACAGGGTACACAAAGACATCTATCAGGCCGTATATACCAAACCCTCGTCGTTGCTTCCAATGCCAGAGGTATGGCCATGGCTCTAAAACCGGTCGTGGTCGCCAGACTTGTGCACAATGTGGAGTCCTAGGCCACGTGTCTGAGAACTGCAAACAACCGCCACACTGTGTAAACTGCGAAGGAAACCATGCCGCATATTCACGCTCCCTCACATACTGGAAAAAAGAAAAAGAAATAATTACATTGAAGGTGAAGGAGAACATTACGTTTAAGGAAGCATGGCGAAGAGTTGCTCCATTCTATGGACCCACATACGCTGATGCGGCGCGTCTGGGGGCACCGCCGCACCAGACCTCGCCACCCCTTCGGCCCGCGCAGAGCGAGCCGTCGGCTGTGGCACCTGCCCCCAAGGCGGCTGTAGCCCAGGCTACACCGCCTACTCCCAAACAGAGACCGGAGACTCCAGAGTCTTCGGGCCTCAAGGCCTCCCCTCACCAGGCGAGGCCCAAAACCCGAACTAACAGCCCGCACGTGCGGGCATCCAGTGCTTCCGAGGAGGCAATGGATACGTCGGCACCCTTGGTGCCGAAAGAGCGGCGTGGCTCCTTGGAGTGCGCCAAGAAAACAAAAAAGCAAATAACAGGGCCGGGTGACGGCCCTGTTAAGTGAACTCAAACTCCCCGTCTAAACAGCCACTCGCTTTTCGTACCCACAGCATTATTTTACATTCACCATGAACACTCAAATTATACAATGGAACGTCAGGGGCCTTCTCAGAAACCTTGACGTCATCCAAGAACTCTTACACGAACACTCACCAAAAGTGCTGTGTGTACAAGAAACACACCTTAATTTAAAACACACAAATTTTCTTCGTAAATACGCTATTTTTCGAAAGGACCGTGATGATGTCATGACATCATCCTGAGGTGTTGCCATCATAGTGAATCAAGAAATTGCATGCACACACTTAAAACTCCAAACATCCCTTGAGGCAGTGGCTGTTCAAGCGGTTATTTTTGATAAACTGATCACAATCTGCACTATTTACATTCCTCCTAGCTATCAGCTGCAAAAACGTGATTTACACTCTTTAATTGATGAATTTCCGGAACCTTATGTTCTCCTTGGAGACTTTAATGCGCATAGCAGGCTATGGGGTGACTCTCGGTATGACGAGCGAGGTCGACTGATCGAACAGTTCCTTCTCTCGTCGAGCGCGTGTCTCCTAAACCGAAAAGAACCAACCTATTATAATCTCGCCCATAATACCTACTCCTCCATAGACCTAAGCATAGTATTTCCATCCCTTGTGTCTCTACTCCAGAGGAAAGTCGTGAGTAATCTGTACGGAAGTGACCACTTTCCCGTAGTTTTGAGCAGAACTACAGCAACTGAGTGTACACCCCGTCTTCCCAAATGGCTCATAAACAGAGCCGACTGGGAACGGTTTCATACCATTGCTCGTATAGATTGGAGTGACATATGTACTTTAAGCATTGATGTTGCTGTCGACTACTTCTCAGCTTTTTTGATTGATGCTGCAACAAAATGCATCCCACAAACAAATGGACACTCTGGAAAACGACGTGTGCCATGGAGGAACTCTGAATGCCGCAACGCGCGCAAACAACAAAACGGAGCTTGGAGGCTGCTTCGGAACTCACCGACAGCCGAAAATCTTGAAACCTTCAAGAAAATAAAGTCTCAAGGCAGGAGAACGCGTCGGCAGGCCAGAAGAGAAAGCTGGCAGAAGTTTTTATCAGGGGTTAATTCATACACACAGGAGGCTAAAGTCTGGAACATGGTCGGCAGGATAGCAGGAAAACAAGTACACACACTACCCCTCGTAAACACTCAGGGTGATACCTTGGAAGATCAGGCAAACTTCCTCAGTGCACACTTCGAACCGGTATCCAGCTCGTCCCACTATACTGACACTTTCCAAAAATACAGAACAAGAATAGAAAAGCAGAAACTCGAACACAAATCCACTAGATACGAGGCATATAACGAAGCTTTCAGTCTAGCTGAGCTCCGAACATCTCTAAACTCCTGCAGTACTTCTGCCCCAGGTTCGGACCGTGTGATGTATGAAATGTTAAAAAAACCTACCAAATGAAACCCGAAAAACCTTGCTTTGTACAATGCTATTTGGTCTCTTGGCACTATTCCTACCTCCTGGAAAGAGGCTAGTGTTATAGCCATTTTAAAAAAGGGCAAGGACCCTTCTTTAGCTTCAGGTTATAGGCCTATTGCACTTACTAGCTGCTTGTGCAAAGTCTTCGAAAAAATGATAAACTGCCGACTTGTACACTTTCTTGAAACAAACAATTTGCTCGACCCATTTCAGTGCGGGTTTCGAGAGAGTAGATCCACGACAGACCACCTTGTTCGTATCAAGGCATAGATCAGAGACGCCTTCGTCCATAAACAATATTTTCTTTCTGTGTTCTTCGATATCGAAAAGGCTTATGATACAACATGGCGTTTTGGAATTCTAAGAGACCTATCCCACCTTGGCGTGCGCGGAAGAATGTTTCACATAATCAAAAGTTACCTGTCAAACCGGACATTCCGTGTCCGAGTGGGCACGGTTCATTCCCAAACATTTGTCCAGGAAACAGGCGTGCCACAAGGTGGTGTACTTAGCTGCACGTTTTTTCTCATAAAAATGAATTCCTTGCACTTGACCACCCCTCGCAATATGTTTTATTGTACATATGTCGATGACGTCCAGCTTGGCTTTAGGTCTTGCAATCTGGCAATGTGTGAGCGGCAGGTTCAGTTAGGTTTAAACAAGCTCTCCAAATGGGCAGAGGAAAATGGATTCCGACTGAACCCGCAAAAAAGCACGTGTGTCCTGTTCTCCAGAAAGAGAGGCATGCACTGAGAACCCGACATTGAACTGAACGGTCAACGTCTGTCTGTTAATACGGAGCATAAATTCTTAGGATTAATCTTGGACAACAAGTTGACTTTCGTACCGCAAATCAAGTACCTAAAAACAAAATGTTTAAAAGCCATGAATGTTTTAAAAGTTTTGTCACGTACTAGGGGGGGAGTGACAGGCAATGTCTCATGAACCTATAAAGAAGCCTCATTCGCACCCGCTTAGATTATGGGGCCATTGTTTATAAGTCTGCGACTCAAAGTGCTTTGAAGATGCTGGACCCCGTGCACCATTTGGGCATCCGCCTTTCTACGGGTACTTTTCGCACCAGCCCCGTAGAAAGCCTTTATGTTGAGTCAAATGAGTGGTCGCTTCATCTGCAGAGAACTTACATGTCCTTTGTTTATTACCTTAACGTGAAAGCAGACAAGAAGCACCCCTCATACTCTACTAATAATGATTTGTCGAGCTCAATTTTGTTTCAAAACAGGTCTTCGATGAGGCAGCCCTTCTCAATTCGCCTGAAGATTCTAGCTGAGGAAACTGGAGTCTCACTAGAACACAGTTTAATGGCTCCTGTAGCATATCCCCCACCGTGGCAATGGCAGACTATAGACTGCGATGTGTCTTTTCTAGAAGTTACAAAACATGCGCCTATTGCCCATATCCGAACATACTTCCTGGAACTTCAACACAAATATACACGTCCTGAGTTCTTTACAGATGCCTCCAAGTCTAACTTCTCTGTGTCCTACGCTGCTCTCGGTCCATCCATTTCGGATGCTGGCCCTCTACATCCAGGCACAAGTATCTTCACAGCAGAAGCCTATGCGATACTTGTGGCGGCTAAACACATCAAGCAATTACAAATACAAAAAGCAGTAATTTATACAGACTCTCTCAGTGTAGTAACGGCTTTGCACTCTCTTAAAAACACAAAAACCCAGTCCTTGTCTCTTTTTACTCCATTTTATGCACACTCTACATACTCAAACAACATGTTGTAGTGTGCTGGGTGCCAGGGCACCGTGAGATTCAAGGCAACGTGAGGGCGGATCAGCTCGCTGCATCCTTCCACAAAAGAACTGCCCCTACACCCATATTGCCACGTTCCATTTCCCAAGTTTTTGTTATCGTCCCAAAACACCTCACGATTCTCAGCTCAAACCGCGCCTGCAGTTTTCTAGAAGGTTCCGGACTGTAGTAGATCATTTCGATAAGATCACGCCCACTGTGCGAACGGTACAGATTGTTCTGGAACCTACACCACCGCCAGCAATAACGCTAGAACATTCGACGGCAAGAGTATAAATGCCGACGCGCTTCGCCGCTTGTCAGTTGTTGTTGATCGAAGGCCGACGCTGCGTTCGCCGCTATCAGTCCGAGACTGCAATCTGTGCAAGACTGCTGCTGTAATTAGACTTTCCCTTTACCGGGCACAGGTTCGCCCAAATAAACAGTTAAATCCCAACACGAAGTTTCCTGTCTTCGGCCACGTCACGACCCCGTGACATCTGGTGGAGGTGCTGCTTCGTTCATGTACCGAACGCCCCCGTCAAGCCGTGAACTAAGCCCCCGTCGCGGAGAAGACACCGACGCCAACCAAGAGCAGCGAACAAGCCGCCGACAGCAAGGTCTCCCACCGGAGTACGGCCTTCTACAAGACAAGGCGCGGAAGACCAAGATCATGACCTCGACTGCAGCGACAATGACAACCGGAGCGTCCCAGCCCGCGATCGTCATTCATCAACCCAGGGAACCACCAACGTTCCATGGCTCATCGTTTGAAGACCCGGAAACCTGGCTAGAAACATATGACCGCGTGGCCGCCCTCAACCACTGGGACAACGAAGAAAAGCTCCGTCATGTGTACTTCTACCTGGAAGACACCGCAAGGACCTGGCTATACAATCGGGAGTTCACGCTCCGAACGTGGGATGTCTTCTGCGGCGCATTTCTTCAAACGTTCGCGAGCGTCGCTCGCAAAGAGAGGGCCGCTGCTCTACTCGAGACCCGGGTTCAACTACCAAATGAAAAGGTTGGAATTTTCACAGAGGAGATGACCCGCCTATTCCGTCACGCTGACCCAGGCATGCCTGAGGAAAAGAAAGTTCGTTTTCTCATGCGAGGGGTCAAACAGGAGCTCTTCGCGGGACTAATGAGGAATCCACCGAACACCGTCCAAGAATTTGTATCCGATGCGAACACCATCGAAAAAACCCTGGACAGGCGCACCAGACAGTACAATCGTCGCCTGACTCCAGAATGCGCTGCTGCTCAAGCCAGTGACTCGGACGACCTGCGTGAAACGATCCGAGCGATCGTGCGGGAAGAGCTGCGCAAACTGTTGCCTTCCGCGCAGCCTCAAGTGGATTCGATCGCTGACATTGTGCGAGAAGAAGTCCGGCAATCGCTTCAAATTCCCCACGCACCGCTGCCCGAGCCGGAAGCTATGAACTACGCCGCTGCACTGCGCCACAACGCTCCTCCCCGTCCACGCCAAAACGCCGCCCCATCGCACTTCCGTCGACAGACGCCACCGCCGCCACCACCCCTACCGACGTCATACCGTTCGCCAGCGGCCCAGCGCAGTGCACCGAGGAAGACTGACGTCTGGCGCACCCCTGACCATCGCCCGCTCTGCTACCACTGCGGCGAGGCCGGACACACATACCGCCGTTGCCAGTACCGACAGATGGGACTGCGTGGCTTCGCCGTCAATGCACCACGTCCACAGCCACGAGAATGACCACGTGACATCGCCGACTACCTGACAGGAACTCGGTGGACACCACGAAGCCCTTCGCGTTCGCCGTCGCCCAGCCGCCGCACGTCACCGCACCACCGGCAGTACTCTGGCCCAACGCGGGGCCGGTCTCCTAGCCCGTATCCGGGAAACTAAGGGCAGCAACCGGTGGAGGTGCGGTTGCTGTGCGACGAACTACCGAAGATCCTCCGACGACGACGACGCCGCGACGGAGCTTTCCGAACACAACTTCAACCAGGCAAAGCCCTGACGGCGAAAGCTCACTTACCGAAGGTGGCCTGACGACGCAACAAGGAAGCAGCGGAACAAGCCGACGCAGCCGTGACCCGACGCCACGCCCTAACTGTAATGCGAGACGGCGAACTAGCGACCTCGACGTTCTTATTGACGGCCACAGTGTCACCGCTCTCGTCGATACTGGAGCCGACTATTCTGTCATCAGTGGGTCGTTCGCCGCAAAGTTAAAGAAAGTTAGGACAGCTCGAAAGGCCCTGAAATTCGCACAGCCGGAGGCCATCTCGTAACGCCTGCAGGAATCTGCACAGCGAGAGTCACCATTAACGGCCGTATTTATCCTACAGACTTCGTAGTCCTACAGCGTTGCTCGAGAGATGTCATCCTTGGCATGGACTTCTTATGCCTCCATGGTGCTGTCATCAACCTAAAAACAAAGTCGATAACGTCATCCACAGAAGAAGCACTACCGCCGCCCACGCCGTCAGAGCACCATGCCTTGAATGTGCTGGAAGAACAAGTCACCATTCCGCCTCGCTCAAGCGTCATTATTTCAGTCGGCGCTCCTGAATCACCTGACTTCAAAGGCGTCGTTGAAGGCAGTCAGCATCTGTTGGTCACCCGAAATATTTGCGTCGCAAGAGGAATTGCAGAGCTGCGGGGAGGCAAAGCAACAGTTATGCTCACGAATTTCAGCAATGAGTACAAACATGTGAACAAAGGAACAACGGTCGCGTACATCGAAGAAATTGTCGAAGCCACCAGTGCTTTCGCCCTCGCCGATTCTGCGGAACCTGCTCAGAGGAACCAAGCCCCTCCCATAGCTTTCGACGTCAATCCCAGACTTCCGAACGATAAGCAAGAACAGCTCAAGGCCCTGCTCCTGCAATACGAAGATTGCTTTTCGTCGTCATCGAAAATTCGGCAGACCCCAATCACGAAACATCGCATCATAACCGAAGAAAATGCCAGACCACTCCGTCAGAGTCCGTACAGGGTTTCGACGCGAGAACGTGAAGCCATGAAGAGACAAGTTGATGAAATGCTGCGGGATGACATTATCCAGCCGTCCAAGAGTCCATGGGCATCCCCCGTGGTGTTAGTGAAGAAAAAGGATGGGACCCTACGTTTCTGCGTCGATTATCGCCGCTTGAACAAAATCACAAGAAAGGACGTGTATCCTCTCCCACGAATAGACGACGCACTTGATCGGCTCCATAACGCCAAGTACTTTTCGTCAATGGACCTCAAGACTGGCTATTGGCAAATCGAAGTCGACGAAAGAGACCGAGAGAAGACGGCGTTTATAACACCGGACGGCCTCTTCGAGTTTAAGGTGATGCCCTTCGGCCTTTGCTCAGCGCCTGCAACTTTTCAACGCGTTATGGATACAGTACTGGCAGGATTGAAGTGGCAGACTTGCCTTGTTTACTTGGACGACGTCGTCGTGTTTTCCTCGAGTTTCGACGAGCATCTTCGGCGCCTTGAAGCTGTACTTCAAGCCATCAAGACTTCCGGACTCACACTGAAGCCAGAAAAGTGCAGATTTGCGTATGAGGAGCTCTTGTTTCTGGGGCACGTTATCAGCAAGTCTGGAGTTCGTCCCGATCCACGGAAAACAGCCGCCATCGCCGACTTCCCGCCTTTCACTGACAAGAAAGCCGTGTGCCGATTTCAGGGCCTGTGTGCTTATTATAGGCGGTTCGTGAAAAACTTCGCCCGCATCGCCGATCCTCTCACTAACCTTACCAAGGCAGACGTGGAGTTTAAGTGGGAAACGCCACAGGAACACGCTTTCCAGGAGCTTAAACATCGCCTCCAGACGCCTCCGTTACTTGCCCATTTCGACGAATTCGCCGAGACAGAAATACATACTGACGCAAGCAGCGTAGCTCTTGGCGCCGTTCTTGTGCAAAGGGCTGACGGACTTGAAAGGGTTATTAGTTACGCCAGCCGATCGCTATCCAAAGCAGAAGAAAATTATTCCACAACAGAAAAGGAGTGCCTCGCCATCATCTGGGCTACGTCGAAATTTCGCCCCTACCTCTACGGCAGACCCTTCAAAGTTGTGAGCGACCACCACGCATTGTGTTGGCTAGCCACCTTGAAGGACCCTTCAGGTCGCCTCGCACGATGGAGCCTGAGACTTCAAGAATATGACATTACTGTCATTTACAAGTCCGGCAAAAAACACTCCGACGCTGACTGTCTCTCTCGTGCGCCTGTCGACCAACCGCTACCCGACGACCCGGATGACGACTACTTCTTAGGAACGATAACTACCGACGACTTCGCTGAAAGACAGAGGGCTGACCCAGAACTTAAGGCCCTAATATAATGCCTCGAAGGCAGGACCGCCGAAGTCCCGAAGGTATTCAAGCGCGCACTTGCGTCGTTCTTTCTACGAAACGGTCTTCTACAAAAGAAAAACTTTTCACCGCTTCGAGCTAAGTACCTCCTTGTGGTGCCTTCAGCTCTGCGACCAGAACTCCTGCAGGCCCTGCACGACGATCCGACGGCAGGGCACCTCGGTGTTTCTCGGACGCTCGCGAGGATACAAGAAAGGTACTACTGGCCACGTCTTACCACCGACGTCACTCGTTATGTGAGAACATGCCGGGACTGTCAGCGACGCAAGACACCGCCGACAAGGCCAGCGGGACTTCTGCAGCCAATTGATCCACCTTGCCGACCTTTCCAGCAGATTGGTATGGACCTACTGGGGCCGTTCCCGACGTCGGCTTTCGGAAACAAGTGGATCGTGGTAGCTACCGACTACCTCACCCGCTACGCCGAGACAAAAGCCCTGCCAAAAAGCAGTGCATCCGAGGTAGCTAAGTTCTTCGTCGAAAATATCGTCCTACGTCACGGTGCCCCGGAGGTCCTTATCACCGACAGAGGAACGGCATTCACTGCCGACTTAACTCAAGCGGTCTTGGCATACAGCCAAACAAGCCACCGCCGGACGACAGCGTACCACCCACAGACCAACGGCCTCACCGAGCGGCTTAACAAGACGATCGCCGACATGCTGTCAATGTACGTCGATGTCGAACACAAGGCGTGGGACGCCATTCTTCCGTATGTGACCTTCGCATACAACACGGCGGTGCAGGAGACGACGCAGATATCTCCATACAAATCGGTCTACGGAAGGAGCCCGGCAACGACGCTCGATGACATGTTACCCAACGTCACCGACGAAGAAAACCTCGATGTGAGCGAGTACCTTCAACGCGCCGAAGAAGCCCGACAACTTGCGCGTCTCCGTATCAAGAATCAACAGACGACCGACAGCCACCGTTACAACCTTCGACGACGTTTCGTGGAATACCAGCCCGGTGAACGTGTTTGGGTGTGGACGCCGATACGCCGACGTGGACTGAGTGAAAAGCTTCTGCGACGGTACTTCGGACCGTACAAGGTGGTTTGACGTCTCGGCCCACTTGATTACGAGGTTGTCCCCGACGGCATCACGAACTCTCAACGACGCCGATCGCGACCTGAAGTCGTCCATGTCGCGCGCGTCAAGCCGTTTCATGCGCGTTAACCAGTTTTTTTTTATTATTGTTGTATCGTAATTTATTCATTGTACTTTCTTGCATTACTATTGTACTTTCATCTTTAGTTAAAGCATCGGGACGATGCCTTTTTTTCAGAGGGGGGCAATGCCACGTTCCATTTCCCAAGTTTTTGTTATCGTCCCAAAACACCACACGATTCTCAGCTCAAACCGCGCCTGCAGTTTTCTAGAAGGTTCCGGACTGTAGTAGATCATTTCGATAAGATCACGCCTACTGTGCGAACGGTACAGATTGTTCTGGAACCTACACCACCGCCAGCGATAACGCTAGAACATTCGACGGCAAGAGTATAAATGCCGACGCGCTTCGCCGCTTGTTAGTTGTTGTTGATCGAAGGCCGACGCTGCGTTCGCCGCTATCAGTCCGAGACTGCTATCTGTGCAAGACTGCTGCTGTAATTAGACTTTCCCTTTACCGGGCACAGGTTCGCCCAAATAAACAGTTAAATCCCAACACGAAGTTTCCTGTCTTCGGCCACGTCACGACCCCGTGACAATATCAATCCCGGCCCTTGATCTTAAGCCATCTCTCAAACGAAACCTCAGAGTATACTGGCAGAGCAAGTGGGATACACACACATAAAACAAACTACACGTTATTAAGCCACACCTTGGTCATTGGCTGCCCGTATCGAAATCGCGTCATACAGAGGTAATACTAACGAGACTCAGGATAGGACACACATACACGACACACACACACCTTTTGTCCGGTGGCGATCCACCATTGTGTGACAGATGTGGTGAAGCATTGACAGTCCTCCACATTTTAATTGAGTGCAAACAATTGGACACCGTAAGAAAACAACACTTTCTATTACCCTACCGACAACATATACCTTTACACCCTGCAATGTTCGTCGGTAGGGAACCGCTTTTTAGTCACAAATCATTGTTAGCGTTTTTTAAAGATATTCATAGTTTTCATATCATATACCCGGGCATCCCGTAGCATGACCTCTCCAGAGAGGTTTTTGCTGCGGTGGTTACACAAGAAAGCACTTGCCTCACGGCCCTTGGACGCAAGGGTATGAACGAGTGAGGCACTTGTGCTAATTCCATACATATCCACCATCGTCATTTATTATCACCAACTTTCGTCATCTATTCACACCACACGCACCTTTCACGGCATGGTCATGATTTTATTACTTGTATGTTTTTACCCGCCTTACCACGAGGAATTTTATGGCCCATATACAGCCGCTTATCACAATCATTGTCCATTTTTTTAGTAAGAAGAACTGGCGCTCTTTGGCCGTGAAAATGCCCTTGCGCCATAAAACATCAAACATCATCATCATCAGTGTCATATCAGCTTAGTTACTCCAGATATTGGTTACGCTAACCATAGTCGGTATGCAAGCATGCGTCGAGATAACCAGAAAGTAAGCAATTTATATATAATCATTGGTCTTCAAAATCGTGATTTGGATTGTGTAGGTGAATTTGAAAACAACCGTGCTGCCAGACAGGGCTCAATTGCACCAATCGATAACATGCAACATTGTGAAAATGACCGTAGTAAAGCTACAGCATTTGCAATTCTCTGTCGTGCTTTTCATTTGGTTTAGATTCAGATACATACTCACATTATCCTGCATCACACAAAATCTCAACCCTACAATGCAAGTGTGAAGATAAAACTGATGCAGCTGTTGCTTTGTGTGTGCATTATCTCAAAGCAAACTGCTACTCCCAGAACAATAATGTTCAGAAAGCCGCCTGACATTCCGGCTTGCTGTAAAATAAAGGAGAATATTTCTAACAATTTATTCCACAATACACTTTCTCGCACATCGTTAGGTGAAAACAAGTGCAGGGTATATAGACAATACAAGGCCATCCCAAACAACACACAAAGAATGAGCCATAGTTTATAGCAACAAGGAAAAAATTTGCTTACTAACTTCATCAATACATTAGAAATGGGCTGCAGACCGAGAATAAGTAACAAGTAAATCAGGTATATAAACGCAGTATTAAGTATGATTGTTATATTTGCGCACACGTGCTAAGTGTGAATTGTTAACTGAGAAAAACATTTGCAAGACAGAGAAATTGTTTTTGGACGTAAGCTGCTCGTCAAGATGATAGTAATGGGACAGTTGTACCATTAGTGATGACACCAGAATTCTATCCTTTGGAATGCTTAGCAAAACTACTCAACTAATATCGCAAAACGTCAATGCTTACGCAGCTGTCTTACTTGTGGAGGTCATTGTAGTACCAGTTGTGTGGCCGGAGCTTAGGTCAAGAACTGTGTTATTATGGGGTTCACTTGGCTATTTAAGGAGCACTCACCACATACAGTCTTTTTAAGCTGGAAGACTTTTTTATTGTTTTATTTTTATTTCAACATAGTGCAGGTTTTTCACGGTTCATGCAGGATTAGAAACAAGAAATTACGTACTTAGCTTCAAAACAAAATACATAACGGAATAAAAACAAGATACAATGTCAACAGCTCATAATTCAAATTGGACACATTGTATTATGTTCATAAATGACTGAATGGTGTTACAGCACACAATATTGTTATCTAGTCTATTCCAATGGTGGATAGCTGACAAAAAAAAGGGAATGTATGTGAGCGTTTGCACGGGCAACATCACGATCTGGCAAATCTAGACAGCTTTCTATATCTTAAAAAATAAAAAAGGAAGCGTTTTAACAATTAGGTGTTCAAGCGGCAAAGTTAGAATCACCTCAACTTCATATAATAAAATTTCATTCAAATGCGCGTACTCATGCAAGCTTACAAGAGAGTGTTTAAAACATTTGGATTAACTTTGTGGCAGTTTTCGAGCCTTTGCCACTTCAATTGTCTGGAACGTGATAGAACCCATGATACATGTTCAAATACACATGCATAATAACACATTGCATACCCCTACCTACACACACATGCGCACTCCCACCCACCCACACACATGCACCCCCACACGACCACTCCCCCCACACACGTACGCAACCCCCCCACACACCCCCACACTACCCTTTCCCGCCACACACACAAGTTCATGTGAAGGTATACAATATTTTTGGAGTAGCAAATTAAATGGAAACCACGCCGTTCCCTTAACATTTGAAAAATCAATGTGGGACTTTTTCGACGTGTGTGGAAAAACGGATGGCAAAGTGCCTTTTTTCTATTGTGAGATCACGCTGCAGGGCCATTATCGTGGAGTGCAATAACAAGTGGCATGTCATTCTTGAAGCCAGTGACTGGTAAAAATTTTGAGAACTTAATTGGTGCCATCACTGCTCGTTCATTATAACGTTAACAAAACAGAACCAGCACATATTCGCATAAGAATGCTCAGTACTTCACATACAGAACATAAATGTGTCGAAAGTGGTGCACCATGGAAGTTGTTTTATGATAACTTACTGCCAACGTTTTTTGAAGAATTTACATTACACCACACGGTCCTGCGCACAACAAATATACCCCACAACACACCAAACACCACTCCGATCATTACCATGCTGCCACAGACTGTTAAAGCACGGAATATAAAGGTGACTTCTTGCGGCGCAAACTGCAAACTCGTTCGTCGCGCACTGGAAAGGCTGTCGAAGTGAGCCAGTCATGTTAACAATGCTTTTGAAAGGTCACCGTGAATCGTTATAACACACTCACGTGAGCCATCCGAGCAAGGAAGCGATGTCAATAATATTCCCGTGAAATTCAGTGTTTTACACAAGAAACCTCAGTGAACCCAGTCTATGGTTGAACAAATCCAACAGCGTACAGTGCCATTTTCTTTGTGAGCATCTGTTCACGTCTATGATTTCTTGGCAGAATTCACATAACAGCTGTACCAGGCACACAAACAATGCTGCTGACCGATGCTTGTGTATTCATCCTGCTAGTTCATGCATGCCAAACCATCTTTATTTGGTTGCAATCAGAAGAACATTCAAGCTACACAACAGACAGCTGCCAAAACAAGCGAGAAGAATGGCACAAAGACTTCCTCCGCCGTGCCGCTATTTCATAAGCAATACAAATGCTCGTCACTCACCTCTGGGAAGCGAGCACATAATCAATAGTCCGAGACTTCAAAGGCAAACTTACTAACGGTGGTCTCATTCAGAACCTTCTAGAAACACGATCAAAGCTTCTAAAAACTACGTAGGTTCACGAGTGAACAAATGGCGCACGCTGCCTGTAAGCCAATGCAGCACTTGTCGACTACGTTACCACCACAACGCTTGCCAGTGAAGAGAGTGTAGGTGGGAGTGCACGGACGCGCTTTTTTTGTTTGCAGGAAGATCCACTGCTGAAGGATGTGGAGATTCTGCAGTCGTTATTTGGTGAACAGCAGCCGCCCCGCGTTCGACGTGCTTTCTTCCGTAGCAAAAGTTGAAATAAAAAAAAGGATTCATGGGAGGCACCTCCTACACGACGTGCCTACGCCGTATAAACTGGTTTCTTTTGCTACCTGCAACATGCGATCAAGATATGACGTCGCTTCGCCACCGTAAGAGGAACAACCATAAAAACACGTAATTCAGTAACTGGAACAAATTGCTGGGCTCGATGGCATAAATTGAGTTCCACCTAAGTGAGCATAAACTTAAGGTAAAAACAGCTGTTTCAAATAACCCTCACCAAACGACTCTGATCCACATAACAGCCACGTCTGTAACAATTCACGACTGCTTTATGTGGAATTATTTAAAATAAGAGCGCACTACGTAGACGCAGACAAGAGAGACAGGGACCAGCACTTAGTACCAGCTGAACGTTTATTCGGAATGCTGTGAAATGTATAGCGACAGATGAAACAATTTCGTAGGCACTTACTATAAGACCAAAATGCTAATCGAAATAACAAGACCGATAAAATAAATATCTATGTCAGCCCCACTTTACCAACGCCCACGACGCCTTAGAAGTGATTACGTAACGCCTTTGGCATCTATGACTATTGAAAACGCTAGTTCCTTATCAGACGGAGTGAAGACAGCTCTGTTTTCTTCTGGGCTCATGAGCTCCGAAGGCTGCGTTCTGAAGTCAAAGGAGAACAACGGAGTGAAGAAACTGTGTATATGAATGATGCCGTTGCCCTTCCTGACTTTGTGCGAAGGATGTCAAGCCTAGGACTAAAATTGGCCTTCGGAAATAAGCGTGACCCCCCCCCCCCCGGACCTGTTGGTAAATGTTCGAAGTGTTATCTAGTCGTGTTCCCTAACAACACACCAACCGGTGTATTTCGAAAGGACTTGACATACGTCAACACGGTAAGCCTGTCAGTAGCCACCTGCCTTTAGGCCGGACCATAAAATTTCTAATCAATAATGATATATGTGTGGCGCCATCATGTTGAAGTCGTCCAGAACAAGCAAGAAGGCAGGAGGCTGAGTTATACGTGGACACAGGTTTTATTCCAAAAAGAGCTTTCTAGACTAGGAGCCCTGCCACGCGCCATGCGCACGTAGAGCACACGCTGTCACCAGCTTTGCCTGGCTTTTCCTAGATGGCAGCATCTACCACATCTCCCAAAACAATCAAGCGAAGTTCGCTGCAGCAGGCGGCTTCACGCACCTGCCACTTCTGGTATGCCCGTGGGAAGTGTTCTGGCAACGCAGGCAAGTGTTCATAGCCCAATCACTGGTACTGGTGCTATCTTGCGTTGTTGTAACTTCGGGCATACGGAACTACCTGCGTCCGGTTTCTAAATAAATCACCAGTGTATGTGCTGTCCCAACATGGTCGAGGTCGAGGCTCATGAGCTGGGGCTTGTACTGTAATGTTGCTCTTGAGGTCTGTCATCTGCATAAAAAAGGTTCCGGCGAGTTGTGGACTCCGTGACGTCTGTCGAAGTCTTTCTTTTGGCGTTTTTTGTATCTTTCTTCAAAATTACGAAGGCTGTCTTGATCTGGCAATTGGGGTGCCAGATTTGTGGAACAAAAAGGAAGCCTGGATCTCTGACCACGACCCATGAGCAGTTCGGCAGGGCTATACCCATTCTTCAAATAAGTTGACCTGTAAGGTAGAAGTGTTAGGTGAGGGTCCTTGGTCTTCGTCATGATTATCTTATTGATTTTCCCTGCAGCTTCTGCAAGTCCATTAATTTGAGGATAGTGGAGGCTAGATGTAATGTGCTTGAAACCATAGTCTTGGGCGAAGAGTGAAAACTCATTCGACGAAAACTGCGTGCCATTGTCGGAAATTACTTCCTCCTGAATTCCGTGGCGTGCAAAATTGACTTGCAGTGGTCGTATACAGCATCGAAAGTGAGCTTCTCAATTCAAACTAGTTCATGGTATCGTTATTATTAGTGTGTAACTATAAACCACCACTGGTACTTGAAGTGAACCAAATCTATCGCAATGCGTTTCCAGGGCCTCTCAGGGAACTCAGAACTTATTAGGGGCATTTTTCTGTTGACTGTTGTTTTGATGCTTTGCTGACATCGCTTCACCAGGGACGATACGTCAGATAGTGTAGTGGGACACCAGACACAGTCTTTGGCTCGAGCAAAGGTCTTTGCTATGCCAAAGTGTCCTTCGTGCAAGAGTTGTGGAATTTTTTTCGGCATGAGTTGCGGACGACAAATCGTGAGGCGTAGAGGAGTAAATCACTCTCGACATTGAGCTGGGGTTCGTGGTTGTCGAAAAGTTTTAGGTCAAGTCGATCCTGTCTCTGCTAGAGGGCCATTCTTTCTCGCACAGCAGACGAAGTTGTGTGGACATATGGTCCGCTTGTTGAGATGCCTATAACCATAGTAAGCAATGTTGCTTTATCAAAATAGAGGTTGTCATAGAGCGCAGGAAAACTTCAACGCTCTCTTCAAGCTCGCTGTTTCCCGTCTCTCGCAGAGGTGCTCTCGAAAGTGGATCAGCGGCTAGAAGTTCTGTGCCTGGAATGTATGCAACCTCATATTGATATCACATCATTCTCATCTTTAGCCGCTGTAACCTAGGCCGTCAATACTCTCCGAAGTGAGGATTGGAACCTATGGCTTGTGATTCGTCTCTAGTTTGAACAGCTTGTCAACAAGGTAATCGCTGGGTTCATCGCATGCCCAGACTAAAGCAAGAGCCTGTTTTGAATCTAAGCGTAGCGCTTTTCAGTTTCTGAGAGCTACCTTAAGACATAAGCGGTGACAGAAAACTTGCCATTCGTTTGCTTCTGCCGGATTAATGCTCGAGCCAGTGGTGATAATGATGCACTGGTAGTGAAAACTGTTTCTTTTGATGGGTCGTAGGCTCTAAGGGCAGGTTGAGATTAGAGTACCGACTTACACCTGTTCATTGCCTGCTCTTGTGAAGCACCCGAAGGAAATTCTTGCTTTTTTGACAACAGGAGTGTGAGTGACTGCATAATATTAGAGAAATTGAGAAAGAATTTCGGAAGGTATGTTGCCGTTGTGAGAACTCTCTGAAGATCAGTACTGTTTTCTGGGATTCTCCATTGTAAGTACGTCTTCAACCTTCTTTTCGTCGGGTCATATTCCGTCGAAGGAATGTAAGACATTAAACATTAAACACGCACTTGCTGTCGTTCAGTGTCGCTCCAGCCTTTGCAAGTGCCTGCAGCACGTTTCGGAGTGTCTCATTGTACACATGGCTGTCGGAACCTCACATGAGGATTTCGTCCTTGTGAAAGACAACTCGACTGATGCCTTGTAAAATGTGCGTCATCTGCTTCTGAAAGTGTTCAGGTGCTGACGCGCTGCGAAGTGGTAGTCGGTTTAAGTAGAAGCGCCCAAAAGGTGAGATAAAAGTGGTGAGTTTAATTTATTCTTCACAAAGTGGAATTCGACAAAATCCAGGGTTGGCACCGAGTTTGCAGAAACCTTAGCTCCATGAAGAAGCCCGAGAGTGTGCTCCTCAGAAGAAATATGATGCTATTCTCTGAGAACGTGGCAGTTCAGCTCTGTAAGGTTGACGCATATTCTCGCGTCTCCAGAGGTCTTCGGGGCGACTACCATTGGTGCACACCACTCGGTCGGCTCATCGACTGGTGATATCACACCGAGGGTCTGCATTGTTTGAAGTTCCAACTCTGTCTTCTCGGAAAATGGAATTGGGTTGTGCCTCGGGGAGCTGAGTGCGAAAGCTGTTGCTCTTGGTTGAAGCTGAATCCTGTGTTCGTTTAGCAGCTTGCCGAGTCCTTCGAACACCACTGGAATTTTTCTTTTTGGGTTAACTTTGTCGGCAACAGCGTTAACGAAGGTCAGCAAGTGTAGCTTTTTCATAGCTAGCATGAAACGCTTTTGTTCATAAGCAATACTTTTTCTGTGTTTCTCGCTATCGAAAACGCGATAGCGAGGCTCTAAGCGATACATTTACGACCACGAAGCAGGAATTGTCAAAGAAAAAACATAGGGATCAGTACGCCGACGGCAAGCGCGCCAACAGCCACGCATAAGCACTAAAGCTAAGCTTTCGTTTTCGGTAATTTATACTAACATCCGCAGTTTTCTTCCTAAGCGCATGCCCCTGTCTAATCTATTAAAATCATCTGGCAGTAGTATACTTTTATTGACCGAAACGTGGCTTACCGACGACATTTCGGATACAGAGGCTCTGGCTGACTTGCCGCACTTTAATCTTTTTCGTCATGACCGTAAGAACGCACGTGGTGGGGGAGTACTAATCGCCACTAGCAAAGAGCTATCTTGCTCCCTTATCAACATTCTTTCACAACTTGAAATATTATGGGTATTGTGCCGTGCCCCACCCGAAACAGTATTACTTGGCGTATGCTACAGGCCCCCTCGCTCTGATCCAAATTTCGCCCGCGAACTGAATGAAGTGCTGTCTACGCTTACTAATAAACACCCATCCGCACATATCCTCCTCTATGGCGACTTTAATTTCCCGAATATTGACTGGATAAACGAAACACAACCAATTACAGGAAATGCCGAAGCAAGAGAATTTGTCGATGTTTGTCTGAACTTTAACCTTACGCAACTGGTGTCGGAACCAACTCGTGTAACTAGTGAATCTTCGAACATTTTAGATCTTATACTAACAAACAGCCCCGAAAGCTTAGAATCTATCTCCTACTTACGTGAAATCAGTGATCATAAAGTCATTCATACTACATTAAACTTCATCCCTAAAACACGCCACATTTCCAGCAAAACAATTCATATGTACAACAAAGGTGATTATGAAGCAATCAATAATGAACTGCGAGATTTCCTGCCTGAGTTTGAATCCAGTTTCGATTCCAGATCTCTTAACAGCAACTGGTTAGTCTTTAGGGACAAAATATTCGAGTTAACTAATACATATATCCCAAAGATGAACTTACCTGCTAATCAAAATAAACAATGGTTTTCGAAACTTTTAATAAGGCAGGAAAATAAAAAGAAACGTCTCTTTCGTACTGCGAAACGTAATGGTAATTAGAAACGTAATTAGAAATAAACATTCCAGCTCCCTCTCGGTAATATCGGGAGTCCCCCAAGGTTCCGTCCTCGGACCCCTTCTGTTTCTAATATATATTCACGATTTACCCATGCATGTATCTTCTCATATCCGCATGTTTGCCGACGATTGTGTTCTATACCGCAAAATTACTAACCCCTCTGATCAAACTGCACTTCAAAATGACCTTCATCGTGTACAGCAATGGTGCGACCTGTGGTTGATGGAGCTTAACCCCTTTAAATGCAAACTCGTTTCTTTTCAACGCCAGCATAATCCCTTGCATTTTTCTTACGTAATAGCTAACTCTACTCTTGAACAAATTAAATCCTATAAATACCTAGGCGTCACCTTACCAGTGATCTTTCATGGCACACGCATATCACGAACGTCATATCATCAGCGAACCGAACTCTGGGTTTTTTGAAGCGTCATTTGCGTCATGCCCCACCTGACATCAAACTTCTCGCCTATAAATCTTTATTCCGAACTAAACTAGAATATGCAGCTCCCATATGGAGCCCGCACCAGGTATACTTGATAAATGAATTAGAGTCTGTGCAAAACCGCGCCACTAGGTTCATACATTCTTCATATTCATATAACATAAGCATATCATCCCTTAAACGTGAAACTGGTCTTTCGAATCTTTCAGTGCGCCGCCGCATTACCAGTCTTTGTTTGCTACACAAGTTCTTTCACAGCCCTCTTAATCAAGCACCCTACATCGTCCCACCGACGCGCATATCTCACCGCACTGCCCACGCGTTTCAAATTGCCCGTCCACATGCTCGCACTACTACTTTTTCTGCCTCTTTTTTCCCCCGTGTAGCAGTGGACTGGAATGGCCTTCCCTGTGACGTTCCAGCCATCCCGTGTCCAGCAACATTTAAAGAGAAGGTCACCACGCACATTTCCATTTGAAAACCTGTGTGCATTTACCTGTAACCCACCCCTTATGTAATACCCCCTACATGGGGGTCTTTAAGGTATTAAAGTGATGTGATGTGATAAGATACAACTTGGAGCTTTGGAATAATAGGAGACCTGTTCCACCTTGGCGTGCGGGGCAAAATGCTTACTACAATCGAAAGCTACCTGTCAAACCAGACATTCCGAGTTCAAGTAGGCAGCATTCTTTTCAAAACATTTGTCCAAGAAACAGGCGTGCCTCCAGGTGGTACGTACTTATCTGCACACTTTTTTTATTATCAAAATGAATTCTTTGCACTTGTCCATTCCTCGCAATATGCTTTATTGTAAAGATGTCGATGACGTCCAGCTTGGCTTTAGATCTTGCTATCCAGCCATGTGTGAGCGCCAGGTCCAGCTTGGTTTAACAAAGTCTCCAATTGGGCTGAAGAAAACTGGTTCCGACTGACTGCACGAAAAAGCACGTGCGTCTTGTTCTCCAGGAAGAAAGGCATTCATTCCGAACCTGGTATTCAACTACATGTGCAAAGTCTTTCCGTTAATACCGAACACAAATTCTTAGGCCTCATTTTAGACATCAAGCTAACCTTCATACCACCTATCAAATATTTAAAAAACAAGTGCATAAAAGCTACGAACGTTCTAAAAGTGTTGTCACGCACTACGTGTGGAAGTGACAAAAAGTGTCTAATGAATTTCTTTAAAGGCCTCATATGTACCCGCCGAGATTATGGGGCAATAGCATATCAGTCTGCGACACCTACTGCCCTGAAATTCTTGACCCTGTTCATTATCTAGGCATCCGTCTCTCTACCGGTGCTTTTCGCACTAGCTCCATGAAAAAATTGTACGTGGAATCGAACGAATGGTCGCTCCACCTACAGACATGTTACACGTCTTTTAAATATTATCCTAATGTAAACGCAGACAAGGATCATCCATCACATTTCACAATGACATGTAAAGCCTTGCTGTGTTTGAGAAACGGCCTTCCATGAGACACTTCTACTCACTCCGTGTGAAGGGCCTAGCGAAGAAAACAGGTGTGTGCCACTTGAACACCGTTTTATCGCTCCCGAAGTATGCCTGCAACCACGTAGGAAGGAAAGGTAGGAGATGCCCTGACGTCACTCTTTGTGAAACCGCGATGAAGCCAGCAGTCGGCCATGTTGACTGGTCAAATTCTCCTCTCTTATTTACAACCGAATGTAAAGCAGAAGGCACGACCCTCTGTCTGGCTCGGAAAGCACGTGAGCTGCGCAGCGCGTGTGTCATGACGATACGAAACTAATGAAACGGGGCTCAACACTCTGGGCCAGCGCAACACCTTCGGCGAAATCATTTCGTCGAAGTATTAAAACCGAGTAACAGATCACCGACAACGAAGCAAGTACAAGAGAACGCGCCCTAGATGCACTGACAGCGGCAAGTGTTTTAATGTCTATCATTCAGCAACTATGCAAACAACACGATCGGTCGTGTGCCTTCTACGGTTGCATTCCGCCACGCGGCCGACGCAGCGGCCAGGCCCTGTGTCCGTGTTCCGCGTGAAACTCACCTGCGTCAGCATTCTGCGACCGTGGTGACTTCGAGCACGGTGCAAGTGACAATTAAACGCGGTTGCTGTTACGTTGAGATTGCATGCAATGCTGGGGGAGAGTATACGAAGCGGAACAAAAAATTGTTTTAACACGCGCATGCACGTTGTCACTGTAAACACACAACAGGAAACTACGTACGTGCACATGGTCTTTATTGCGTCTTGCTGGGCTCAACAGCGTCGTCCGTTGTCACAAGCAGCAGCACTGCCCAACCGTCACTGACCTGCAAGGCGTTCGTCGTCGTTCCGCTTCGTCATGGTGCCCATCGCAATTTCGCTGAACACTAATTGCTTCATCCGCGTCATCCGCCGCATCACATATGGATATGCACTCGTTCTACGCACTGTTGAAACCCCGTGAAGGACGAAAGGATTTGTAAACGTTGCTAAGAGTACAGTAACCGCCAGGAGAACCCTGCGTAACCAAAAAAGCGGCGAAGAGCACGGATATTGTCCGCCACAGCTCAGCACAAGACCTGGGGAGACACACATGTCGCCGCCGGTCACGGCCGCTCACTGCTAGACCAGTGCCACTGCGCAAAACGTAACCATAGCAACGCCGCCACTGTGCCCAGTGAATATAGCCGGCATGATGTCATTTCCGCCACACTTTTCACGCAGTGCGCCGGCTGGGCATGCCCTCGCATACCTTTCTTTCCTCCGTGCCTGCCACACCGTGGCAATGGCCTGTGATAGACGTGTATTCCTTGAAGGGTGCGAAGCATGCATCAATTGCATATATCCAGACATACTTCCTAGAATACAACAGAAATACACATGTCCCGAGTTCTTCACGGATGCTTAAAGGCCGACACTTCTGTCACATACGCAGCCATCAGCCCATCCTTTTCGGAAGCCGGCGTTCTGCACTCTGATTCAAGCATTTTCACCAGCGAAGCTTATGCGAAACTTGCGGCCGTCAAACACATCAAATATATACATATTCCCTCAGCGTAGTAAAAGTTTTGAAAACTCTTAAAAAGCACAAAGACCATGTCCTTGTCTCGCATTATTCGCTCTTATGTACAGTCTACTCACCTAAGCAGCATGTCATAGTCGTCTGGGTGCCAGGACACTACCAAATTCAAGACAACGCTCTGGTGAACCAGCTAGCTGAATTCGCCAACAAAACCGCTTCCAATACATCGATACCAATTCCTGCACTCGACTTGAAACCTTTTCTAAAACGAAGGCTCAGGGGCTATAGGTAGAGCACATGGGACATACACAAATGTAATAAGTTGCATGTCATCAAGCTGCAACTTGGTTATTGGCCGCCAGTATCAAAATCACGCAACACAGAAGTAATCCTTACAAGGTTCAGAACAGGACATACACACACAACACATTCATTTCTTTTGTCTGGGGGCGATCAACCTTTGTGTGATAGATGTGGAGACGCACTCACCGAACTTCACGTTGTAATCCAGTGTAAAGAATTAGACTCGCGGAGAAGACAACACTTTCCGTTACCCCACCGACAACAGATACCACTCCATCCTGCAATGTTCGTTGGTGGGCAACCACTTTTTACTCATAAACCATTGCTAGGCATTTAAGAGAAGTTCGTACTTTTCATATCATATACCCGGCCATTCCGTAGCACGACCGCTCCAGAGAGGTCTGCACTGCGGTGGCTACACTCTACAAAGCACTTGCCTCATGGCCCTTGGACGCAAGTGTGTGAACGAGGGAGGCACTTGTGCTAATTCCATACATGCCCACCATCGTTTTTATTATCATAAACTATTGCCATCCATTAACACCACACACCTTTCACGGCACGGTCAGGATTTTATAACTTATATGTTTTTACCCGCGTTAGCGCGAGAAATTTAATGGCCCTCATACAGCCACCTATCACTATCATTGTCCATATCTCTAGTAAAATTAACTGGCGCTCTTTGGTCATGAAATGGTCCACCAAACATCAAACATAATTATTCCTGGCTGGCATGCCTCGCAATGGAGTGCAGGTGTGATCCACGACGTATATATGCTGAGTAGTCGCTTGGTTGCATTAGATGAGCCGGAATAGTGCCACTTCTGCTGCTGGGATAAGTTTTCCATCTGTGCCATTCAGCTGACGAGGAGGAGCTGATAGAAGCGGCCTGCCCTTGAGCGTCTGGAATACGTGCGTCGTGTAAAGAAGAAGATGTGCCTACAGCAAGCAGCATCACCAACGCCCGGATCGCTCGGCTCGTGCTTCGGTTTGCTGCTGTGCCGGTCTCTGGACGGTTCTTTTCGCTGCCTCTCCACTGTCAACGATACAGTCTTAACGGCCAATAAACCTCGCTCACTTTTGGTGGAGGGTGCTGCATGGGTGCTTCCGTCGCTACACCCTGGAGCTCCGAAGCCACATGCTTTCGTCCGTCATGACTGACGAGGCCAACCCATCGGTGCATTCGCCCCAGTTCATCAACTGCCCTGGCAATCCTAGTCTACGGGACCCAAAGGCGTTCAGTTGTGCGGATGGCAGCAACGCGAAAGACTGGCTTGACCACTACGAACTGGTGAGCGCTAATAATAAGTGGCATGAAGCCGGTAAGCTGGGCCACGTAATATTTACCCTAACTGGCGTCGCAGAATTGTGGTTTAACAACCATAACCACAACATTGTCATAGGGAGCGTCTTCAAGATGTCTTGTTCTGAAGTGTTTGGTCGGCCGGCTGTCTGCAAGCAGCGCGCAGAACATCGCTCGCGCGTACGCTCTCAGCATACTGACGAAAACATCACCAGCTATATGAGGATGTCGTCAACCTTTGTCGACGTGCGAATGACACCATGCCCGAAGCTGACAAAATCAAACACATCCTGAAGGACATGTACGATGGAGCATTCCAAATGCTCTTGGCTAAGAATCTGAGCACATTTTCGGAAGTCGTCAGCTTGCATCAAAGCTAAGACGAGTTGAAGAAGCAGCGCACCCTGACTCGGCAGCCTAAGCGTGATGGCAAGTCGCTGTCCAGTTTCGACACCTTGCCGGACCATTCAACGTTGCTTCATGAAGTCTGAGCCTTGGCCCGTGAGGAAGTCGCCCGCCAACTTTCCCTGGTGCCATTTACTCACAAGACCACTAGCCGTCTACCTTCGCAGCTCCGCACAGCTACATCACAAGAGGTTACTCAAGCCATTTATTTTGCGCCCATCGAGCCGCCTCCATCCAGCTGTGTTTACTGCCACGCAGCCAGTGAGCGCTCCTGTCAACTATTAGCCAGCCATGCAGCCTCTGTCCGCATGAATGGATGAATGGATATGGCTGTACCCTTTAGATCGGGCAGTGATTGATTGATTGATATGTGGGGTTTAACGTCCCAAAACAACTATATGATTATGAGAGACGCCGTAGTGGAGGGCTCCGGAAATTTAGACCACCTGGGGTTCTTTAACGTGCACCCAAATCTGAGCACACGGGCCTCAACATTTCCGCCTCCATCGGAAATGCAGCCGCCGCAGCCGGGATTCGAACCCGCGCCCTGCGGGTCAGCAGCCGAGTACTTTAGCCACTAGACCACCGCGGCGGGGCTAGATCGGGCAGTGGCTAGCGCCACCAAGCCGTAATACTTAAGGAACCAAAAACTTGATTTTTTTTTCTCCTTTAAATAGCGAGGTTGAGGATTCGTGCTTTGCAGTGAAGGGTTTAATTTTCAGTCGTGCCTTGACTTTAGCCACCAATCAGATAACCTCTTTCTAGTTA
The DNA here is from genome assembly GCF_043290135.1 of Rhipicephalus microplus. Lineage (NCBI taxonomy): Eukaryota > Metazoa > Arthropoda > Arachnida > Ixodida > Ixodidae > Rhipicephalus > Rhipicephalus microplus. The sequence goes on from NW_027464586.1 coordinate 38,080,272, forward strand.
ATTCTACCCGCTTAAAGTCTATTTTGCCCTCCCTGTCCCTAAACACCAATGCTTTGAAAAACTCTGTGCCATCGTTTGAGCTATAAGGTGAAGCCCTTTACAGAACATTATCAAGTGTTCGGCACTTTTCTCTCCCTCTCCACACGCGCTGCATACCGTGTCTACCTCTTCGTATTTGGCCCGATGTGCCTTGGTTCGCAATGCTCCCGTCCTGGCTTCAAACAGTAGAGAACTACCCCAGTATTATCATAGATCCTTTCCTTGGCAATTTCCTGCTTAAAAGTTCGATTGATCTCTAGTCCGAACTTCATAATCATGTCAACTCTCCACATAATGGTCTCAGCTTCCGTCACCTTCTTCTTAACCGATGTTTTTTTGGTTTCGCCCCCTGCTGTTTTCTAAGTATTTACCAGTCGAATTTCTGGTTCGCTTCCTCCATTTTGTATCGATATTCTTCATATACAAGTAGCTGAATACCTTCCTAGCCCAATGCTTCTCCCCCATTTTTCTCAATCGCTTCTCAAAGTTGCTGCTAGCTTCCCTGCCCTAAAATGATGTCCATCCCATATCACCTCGTACTCTCTGATTTGGTGTATTCCCGTGAGCTCCTAAGGCAAGCCTACCCATTCCACGTTGTTTAATTTCAAAACTTGCTTGAACTTCTGATCTCATGCACAAGACCGCATTGCCGAACGTAAGAGCAGGAACTATGACCCTTTCCATATTCCTCTCATAACATCATCCCTATTGTAATTCCGCAGTGCCCTGTTTTTCATTACCACTGCATTCCTGTTACCTTTAGTCGTCACATTTATTTCGTGTTCCCTCAGGTACTCGGTTCAATTGCTTATTCATACGCCCAGATATTTGTATTCATCTGCTATCTCTAGCGTGACCTCCTGTATTCTAAGCTCACTACCTTTATTGTCATTAAAGATCATGATTGCTGATTTTTCCTTACTGAATCTGAAATCTAACCTATCTCCCTCATTACCGCAGATGTCCATCAATTTCTGCAAATCCTCCTCGTTGTCGGCCATTAGCACTTTATCATCTGCGCACATCAATGCTGGTAGAGCCTGTTCATTGAGTTTTCCTTGTTTGACGAAAGAGAGGTTGAAGCCCAGTCCACTTCCCTCTAATTTGGCCTCCAATCCTTGTAGGTAAATCATAAATAATAAGGGTGACAGAGGATACCCCTGTCCCGTTTGACCCCTATAGGCTTGGATACCTGTTTTTTCCACTTTATAACTACTGTTTTACCTTTATAGATATTCTTTAAACGATTAGTGACTCCAACTTCCACGCCTAGTGTGTCCACTATTCCCCAATATTCCTCTTGAAGCACGCTGTCGTACGCTCTCTTGATATCCAAAAATACTGGCCACAGGGGCCTGTGTTCCTTTTCTGCTATTTCGATGCACTGCGTCAGCGAGCACAGATTGTCTTCCCACCTCCTGTGTTTCTGAAACCCAAGCTGCAGTTTCCCCAGCACCCCCTCATCCTCTATTCATGTCTGCACTCTTTCTTTTATGATCTGCATCGCCGGCCTGTAGACCACTGATGTCATTGTTATAGGACAGTAGTTGTTTATGTCATCTTTGCCCCCCTTTCTTTTATAGAACATGCTCATCCTGCTAGGTTTCCATCCATCGGGGACTTCACCTTCGATTATTATTTTGCCAACAGCCTCTCTCAAAGCCTACTTAGACTTCGGACCTAATGTCTTTATCAGCATAAGGTGAATGCCATCTTGGCCTGTTGATGTACTACTAGGAACCCTCTTCTCAGCCCTTCCCCACTCTCGTTGTGAAAATGGAGCTATTGCGCCACTCGATTTGTCCTTGTCTATTGTGGTACATAAAGCACTTCTTTGTGGAATTTTTCTGTCACCCTTGTTCTTATGTATTCAATAGCTTCGTATCCTTATAGCCTAGCACCTTGAGCTGTAGTTATAAACCTGTGCTCTAGGCTCATTTCATTTCTTAGGGAGTTTAGATGCTTCCAAAATTTCGCAGCTGCCTTTCTATCTTTTTTATGTACATCTGCCAGTCACTGTGCTCCTTTTCTTCTAATCTTGTCATTGATCAGAAGGGATGCATCTCTTCTACAGCTTAGAAAGTTTTCGCAATTTCTTTCAACATCATCTATAGGTTCACCCCACTGTTTAGCATCTCTGTGTTCCCTAGAGGCTTCCTTACGTTTTGCTAAGGCTCTCTTAACTTCGTCATCCCACCAACTTTTGGGTTTGTGTCTTCTTTTCCGGGGTGACGTGTCACGTGCCGTAGCAACCTCTAGCTCAAACAGTCTAATTACATTCGTGTATGTCCACACTGCTCTATTATCCTCAATGAATACTTTTTCAATTTGTTTAGTAGCTATTTTATTTTGCCTTGCTGCATAAAAATTTCCCTGTAGTTGCTCATCTTGTCTCCTTCCCACTTTCACTGCTCTTCCAAATTTTAGCTTGATACGTTTGTGATACTGCTGGAGCTACCTTCATCTATGTGCATTCCCCTGAGCTTATCATTCATCCTATGTGACATCAGTGCGTAATCTATCGTTGACTGCAGCCCTCCTACCTCCCATGTTATTTGCCCTTCACACTTCTCAGTATTGTTGCGAATGATAAAATCATGCCTTTCACACATATCCATGATCATTTTGCCTGTTTGGTCGGTATACCCATCTATATCTCCTATGTGCGCATTCATATCTCCTAGTATAATTATCTCGCACTCTCCTCCTAACTCCTCAATGTCCTTCGATATACACTCTACCATTGCCTGGTTTTCCTCTCTGGCGTTTGCTCCCGTCTACAAGTACACGAAACAAAGGAGTGTCATTTGTCCTGCCACTTTCCCTTTTAGGCATAAATGTTCCTTGCACTCCTGCTTGACCCTTTGCCAGTCTGTACTTTTATGAATAAATGCCCCAATACCACACCCCTTTCTGCTGCCTTCTGTTCTATTACAATATTTCCACGCGTAGTCCGGATTGTTAAGAGGTTGTTCCATGCCGCTGAAATGTGTTTCTACAAAACCGTATACCATCGGCCTCTCCACCCTAAGCTGTTCTTCTATCTCGTTCTACTTCAGCCGGTTCCTGCCACCCTGCATGGTGGCAGGAACCCTATGTCTGAATTGGCTCGGCGCTCGTGTTACGTCTATTCCTGCCCCAGACTGTACCTAGCTTAGATACTGGCGCCACTTTGGAATCGCATCTCTCCATACCACCCGTCAAAGAGTCTCCCTGGTTGTTTTCCTCGTTAATAGCTATCCTGCACCCCCAAAGGCCCGCGTTCCCCCCAAAAAAGCTACTGCGTGTCCTGCAAGTCTCCAACCCACCTCATGACCTAGCCGCGCATCAAAGCGAATTCTGTCTCATTGAAAACCACCTCACCTATGCAGCTCTATGTTTATTTGCACCACCTCAAAGCCTTTCTCTCGACTCATTCGCAATATATCTTGGTTCGGTTGACAACCGCTCTTGGCAGGTTGCTGTCACGCACCGATACCTCCGGTATTGTGCATATCACTACCTGTACCTGAGGAGAAGTGGCGCGCATGTCATCGACCCCTTTCGGCAGTGTGGTTGCTAGTCCTGCTGTATCTTCATTTAGGACATCGTTTAAAGCGCCTGAAATTATCACGAGGTTTCGTCTATCAGCTGTAGTTTTGAGTTTTGCGCTCGCTTTACCCATGACTGCTTCCAGCTTGCGTCCTGGAGACGCCCCTACTGCAACCCTCTTGTCATCTCTTATCCTCTCTTTGGTTGCTTCTGTGCATCGATTTAAATTCAATTTCTCGGCGATTATCAAATGCTGTGACTTTTCAGCTGGGGCGTCCTGCATCTGGGGGTTCCTTGCACTTGTGACGCCGTCTGCTTTGTCCCCTCCCAGCCCCACCACTACTTCGCTGAAGCTGGCCCTTGCGACAGTTGAACCGGCTGAAGATGTTTTTTCCAAACTTGCTTGCTCTTTCTTCTCCGCCGTTCTGGTTGCCGGTTCCCTACTGTTCTCTTCCTAGACCGCTCCTCTGTTCACCTTGGCTTAAGATCCCTCGGTGGACTTCAGCCTTTCTCCCATTACCCTCGTTTTCCCTTGCTCTGTCGCCAATGCAGTCTCCAGCTCGGTGATTTTCATCAGCCGTCCACTCTGGGCAACTATCATTTTCTCCATTTTTTCCTCGACCTCACATTGCCTACACTTCACGTCAGCCTCTTCTCCATCCGCTTCTACACTTGGGTCCACTTCCAAACCCACCCACCCCGCATCCTAAACACTCTACAGTCTTTTTAACCATGTCTTTCTGGCACCAATTGTCTCTGTGATTTGTCTCACTCGATAATTACCAAAATCGAGCCCTGCCCTACGAAAAAGAGAAAGTCTAAGCTCTACTACAAAAATTTGCGTGTTCAGTTTACGTGCACCTCTTCTACTGGGGTGGCAAAATAAAAAAAAACAAAAACGAAAAATCAAACACACACACACGCACAAACTAAAAATATCTGTTGACTGACCCTCGAAAAAGCTGTACAATAAAATAGGTGCTACAAAGATTGTAACTGCTGCCTTATAAACTATAAAGACAAGCTCAAAACATGCAAAACCACTTATCTGCGCAGTCGATCGGGAGTGCTCAAAAAACACGTCCATCCACCGGGACAGTCCAAACCGAGCTGCTCTTGTACCACTGCGCTGTCATCTGCACACCCCTAACCTATGCAGCGCAGCCTGTGGCTGTTTCTGTCACCTATTCACAAGAAATGCAGCCTGTAGCCGCGCCCTTCTAATATGCGGGCGCTGTGCGTAGGCTTGCGCAAGCGCCTTACGCTACGCGTTCACAGCCCGCACACCCTGCTGCTTATACTGCACCGTGGGCGGCACCACCAGTCGCCAATCCTTGGACGACGCCCAATAATCTACCAATTTGCTACGCTTGCTTCACCCCCGGACACGCCGCCCGCTACTGCCACCATCGAACTCAGACATTCGGCCACTATGCCTGGTCGTCGCAACCCAGCAGCCTAGCCTTCGCCAAATATGGGCCGGTCTCATCAGCTCGCTATGCCACTACTGACCATCTTGACTTGCAGCCGCAGCCCACACCCTCTCTTTGTCGACAACTGCCCTCCCCCACGCGTCGCCGGCCCAGACCCTCCGACCAGGGAAACGAACCACCGCAGTTCAAGAGGCAAGAACTGTGCCGTTTTCAAGCTGTCCAAGCCCTCACTCCTCCCATGCTAACGTGGTCGCAGTAAGCGTTCAAGGTCTTCGTATGTTTGCACTCGTGGACACTGGTGCCGCTGTTTGTGTTATAGCCACTAATCTTTGCAGTTTATTGCGCAAAGTCACGATGCTGCCATCGGGATAGTCGTTCCACACTGCAAGCGCACAGCAAGTGACGCTCTCGCAGCCTGAACTGCAAGAGTGTCCATCGAAAGCATTCTTTACATCGTAGAGTTTATTGTACTTGCTGTCTACCCGCATGACGTCATCCTCGGGTGAGACTTCCTATCCTGCCATAATGCCGTCATTGACTGTGCACGCGCTACAGCCAAGTTCTCGCCCTTGTGTGACGTCCCATTGCTTGGCGCTCTTCATCAGCCACCGAAAAAACACGTTCGTGAAGATACCGACATTCCACCTCGAAATTTTACACTTCTGTTTTCATGCAATGTCTACCCTGATGCTACAGTCTTTTTATGCCTTCCGATGTCTTCATGAGTCGTCAAGCTCTGCTGCTAGCTATCGCGGCGATTGACATTGCTGCCGATTGCCGCACTTGTTACATTACTTGTGGGGGAATGTCTCGGCCAGGTGTAGGATCTCGACCCTTCGTGTCTTTGGTTAATGTTCCGAATGACTACGGCGGCCCTTCCAGAAGCACTGTCGGCAGTCGGGGAGTCTTCCAAGGATATGTTTTAGCGCCATCGCCGACACCCTTACTTCTGCCGAACATGCCGACCTACTTAATCTCCTGCATGAGTTCCGCCGGAATTTTTTCGATGTTTCGCAACCTCAACTAGGCCGAACTTCACAAGTCAAACGCCCCATTGGCGCTGGCACACAACAGCCACAGCGTGAATGATCACACCGTGTCTCCGCTGAAGAGCGCCGCGTCATAAACGATAAAGTCAAATATATGATTCGTAGAGACGTCATTCGACCATCTCACAGTCTCTAGGCGTCTCCTGTCGTTGTGGTGCGTATGAAAGACGGATATATCCGGTTTTGCATAGACTATCATCGTTTGAATAAGATTATCCGCAAGGACGTCTATCTTTTGCTGCACATAGATGACGCCATTGACATCTTTCACGGAGCCGAATTCTTCACGTCGTTAGATTTTCAGTCTGGCTACTGGCAACTTTCAACGGCTCAAGCCGATTTTCTTCGTTGGCGCTGTCCTGGCTCAACAAAAGCCGTGCTATTCCGTATACGTTGTACCCTATACTAGCCGCACTCTGCCGAAAGCCAAAGTAATTACAGAGTGACAGGAAAAGAGTGTTTGGTTCTGGCGTGGGCGCTGGGAAAGTTATGGCCGTACTTATACGGCCGCCTGTTCGATCTGGTGACCAATCACTACGTGCTTTGCTGGATCTCCACGTTTAAAGACCCCTGTGGCCACCTTGCGCTATGTGCCCTCCGCATTCAGCAGTTCGACATTCGCGTCGTGTACCGCTGTAGACGCAAGCACTCCGACGCTGACGCCCTGTTTCACTCACCTTTACCACCAGATACGACGTGCGGAAACATAACAGAAACACTCGCGGCCAGCCTTTGTCATATCTTAATCTCGACTCGATTGCCACCAAACAACGTCGTGACCCGTGGATCACAACTCTTCTTCAATATCTATCCGGCACGCCAAACGTTCGGGTATCTCGATCCCTCTGACGTCAAGCTTCTCATTTGGCCAGTGTCAACCTGTCCCCCAAGCTGCTCGACAAGCCGAAGAGTGCCGCCAGCTCACCCGTACATTCCCCTCGAAAGAGCAGAACGTCAAAAAGAAAACCGCAACACATCCGTTCCAGATCCCAGCTATGCCCCAGGGTCTCTTCTTACTAAACTCCAGGACTCTCCTCAAAGTCTTTCTCCAGGTACGAGGCGTCTTACACCGTTTTGGAGAAAACCTCCCCAGTTAACTTTATTATCAAACTAGGATACTGATCGAATGACATGCACCGATGTGCACGTAACATTGTCCATGTTTGCCGGCTCAACCCATATGATGAGATTTTGTCTGAAATTTCTTATGTCTCCAGGATGGCTCCTTTTTCCGCAAGGGTGATTCTGAAGAAGAATATGTGCCTACAGAGCAGAGCATCGCCAACGCCCGGCTTGCTCAGATCGTGCTTCGGTTCGCTGCTGTGCTGGTCTCTGCACGGTTTTTTTTTTTCGCCGCCTCGCCACTGTCAACGATAAAGTTTTATTGACTAATAAACCTCTTCACAGTCAGAAGGACTGTTTCGTCGGCACCTGTGTCAATATTGAAGTCCATAGGCTGGCATAAACCAAAAGGTTGCTTCCCAGTTTCCAGCATCCGTCGTCTTGACTGCTCCAAGAAATCTTGCTTCTAAAGTTTCGTTCTCGGTTTCGACACAATCAAGGGGTCTCGACATGCATACAGAGGCTTGGTAACTTTTCTTTCGGCAATTTCTGCAGACTTTCGAGCGTGCTGGGCAAAGAGCGCGAGAGTGACACTCTTGACCACAACAACGGCATGGTTCTGCTCTCTGTTTTTACCGGAGGGTGAAGAAGACTTGCTTGCCCCGCGTAGATAACTTCTGCTTTTGTCTTGCATTGAAGCACGTCGACTGGTCTGCCCACCGGATGCGACTTTGTTCAAAGATGGCACTTCCTGGTGGTGCTCCGCTTGTTGCTGACGGGCACTTTCGATCTGACGAATGAAATAGAGATCCTTTTGTAGTGTGAGCTCTGCGTTGAGCTATAACCTGGCAGATAGCTGCTTGTCTTTAATCCCAACTACGAGGCAGTCACGCACGAACTCCTCTCGAAGAGCCCCATACTCGCAATCTTTCGAAAGCGTTTGAAGCGCAGCGACAAAATGTGCGACCGACTCACCATTTTATTTCAGTGTGGTGTTGAATCTGGCTCGTTCGAAGACTGCGTGGCGTCAAGGAATGAAATACTTGTCGAATTGCTCCATGATGGCGTCGAATTTTTTGGAGTTTTCTTTAGGTAAAGTGGAAGTGGTGTAGATTTCCTCGGCTTGCTCACCTATGGTGCAGAGTAGGGTGTCTACTTGATGTTGCTCAGGCTTCACGCAGAGGCCTGAAAAGGTCTGTAAACGTTCAAAACGATGTTTCCACTTCAAGCACTCGTACGGCGACGAAACGTTGAAGGCATCTGGTGGTTGAATAACAAGTGATGCCATGAGTGGTGCTTTTTTGCTTGCGGCGTCCCTCGCAAGGATGATGACTAGAAGCTGATGTTCACTGGTAGCACAGTGGTGCTACCAGGTGCTACCAGTGGACGTCGGGCTCTAGTCATCGGCATAGGGGGCACGGGTGTATGAGAACATGTTTCTGATACTGATATAAGTAACATAAAAATCATCTTCTGTATACGACATAAAACTTTCTTTCAGCCATGTGTATCACATTCCAGTATACAACGGGCTGCGGTATGCGGGTAGGTGCCTTAAAGTTTGTATCTACTTAGGAGCAGGGACGACGACATCAGTATAATAAACGCGAAACCTATAAAACATCCGTCTCTGGCAGCGTTTACTCGACGACGGCAGAGCATAAAAATCTGGGTCCCAGCAGGGATAGAGCCCAAGCATTTTGTGTGGCAATAATGTATACTCTACCACAGAACCAGGCAAGGCCTTGAATCTGCTTTGGAAAAGGTACTATGCAGACTTGTTGGTGCCCAGTGATTATGGTTACAGTAATAGCTATTTAAAGTAACAACAAGGAGATAAACATTGCATATGTACTCCTACTGTACATACCCTCACGTCATGTCCGGTTAACATCAATTTTGGTAGTAGGGTGTCTTGCAGGCCCAATTGGTTTTGTGACAATCTGTGACATTGTGGTTTCAGTGTCAGCTTCACATATATAAGTGTTGCGAACGCTATATACGCCCTCATATGTGACTCATCTAGCGATAATCAAGGAGTGCGTGAACGGAGGCATGATATTCCCATCCTCGCAACATAGCACGCTCTTTGTTTTTATAAGATTTACGTGCGTGTCCTAACGTGAGTGCTGACGTTGCGTCAGGTCATAATTTCTTTAAACAGCAGCGTAGTCGACCACTACCACTCTATTCACAAAACACGTCCATGTTTCCTATAACGCATGTCTGACTGAAAGTAAGGTATGCGGCATACACAGGTACTCGCTGACAGTTTAACATAGGACCGATTCTCACAGTTTGTTAGATATCTTCCAAATTTTAACAATGAGCTGTTGTACACCGCGGTCTACTAGGACTTCAGCGACGTATTTCTGTCACGAAAACTACGCCAAAAAGTTTAGACAATCTCTTGTCAAACGAAAACATTCTGATAATGGGCATCAAACCAATGACCTTTCAATCCGCCGCAACAAGTGCCGAGCACGTTATCTACTGCGCAACGGCCACAGATTTTAATCACCATACAAACACGCCTTAGGTGTGACAATTTCCTCTAAGAGTGCTCTTAGCATGAGTATCGTCGCCGTATTGGAGCAGTAAAGTAATTAATTATTACATAGCTTCCACGGTTAGCACCTTCAACGCCTGTACTGCTGCGCGTATACCCGGTTCGGTACGTTTTCATTAAAAGGTCGATTTTGTCACTGCCTTAACGTACTGTGAGGTGGCGGCTTTAGTCCCAGCGTAGGTTTCGCTCATATCGCCCATCGGAACCAAAAATATCTTTGCGACATGCGCTTAACTCTCGTGGATGTAGCAGCGCGTTCCTCCCATGCAAGCACCTGAGAAATATTGTGGCTGGGCTGCAGGGCTCAGACGACATGCTTATCGTTCCCTTAGATACCAAGAACATCAACCACACTTTAACAGGCTCAGGTATGGCATCTTTTGCCCGATTTCTGCTTGCAATAGAATAGCAGTAATCATATGTAGGGTTTAACATCACAAAACCATCATATGATTATAAAAGACATCGTAGTGGAGGGATGCAAAAATTTTGGCTACCTGGGGTTAGTTAACGTGCACAAAAATCTGTGCACAAGGGTCTACAGCGCTTTCACCTCTATCGAAAACGCAGCCGCCGCCGCCGCGATTCGATCTCGCGATCTTCGGGCTGGCAGTCAAGCACCATAACCATTAGATGCGACACTCCTGTTGCTATCACGCCTCTTTCTCTGAGTGCGCTTTTGTGGTTCTCATCACATATACCACAATGATTTCTTTAATAAGTTATTGATGAATGTTAGTCATCGGGATTGAGATGTACGAAGCGTCCACGAGAGTACATTCACTTTGAATGGTGCAATAAGCCCTCAAACACCAAAACGTACATTCGGCGAACCAACCTTTATCAATGTACAGTAAATAGAAAATTATGGCTGTGAAAGCACGTTTTACTTTAGTGCTATACCGATTCTTATGGTGGAGAGAACAAACATGTTCTTTTTGTTTCAACAAATGAGTGAACTTATACTATTTCGAAATCTATTACACATTTTGCGTATATTAAGACTTGCGTGCATTATAATTTGCCCTGTTTGCTAATAGTCCAGTGTTTCAGTGCGTTCAAATATTAAAAATATTACTATCAGTATAACACTTCAATTATCAATATCTCAACTATTCTTTCAATTTGAATTTGTGGTGTTAGGGGTTATTACGTTGTTTGCACTCATCGTATTAGTATTAACATCATTTTTAGGAACACACAAACACGTGCGTAACTACGCCAATAAAAATAGTGCTAACACACTTTTTCTTTGAAAGAAAAGTTGTGGGCGAATATGAGTTTAAAACGACAGACTATTCTTTGTTGCTTCCTTCCGAAATGGTCATTACCTGTATATGATTGGTCTAAAAATTCTCGGTCATTCCCACAGCACTAGCTTGTTACTCGAGGCAACAGATGAATCGAAAAGTATGCACCGTGTATGACTAACCACCTATGCACAACCACGTGAGAAATAAAAAATTCAACTATTTTCGCCACGCCATCGTGTTTGCAACTCGTTCTTCGGCATTTGAAATTTTCTTTTTGCCATAAAATCACATGCTTCGGACATGACGTCCCGAATGTGTGATATTTCGTGGGGTTTATTACAGCACATGCAAATTAAACAGTGCATTCACGTTGTCAGCAATATCTCAAACACTTCGGAATAGCCGGAAAGACTTTCCCTCTAAATTTATTTCAGCTTGGCTACCCACTGATCACAATAGCAGCGGCTACGTATGGAACAAGTCAGAAAAGTGTTGAAGGGAATGCAAACGGCAAAGCTGCTGGTGAGGGCCAGGTAACACCAGATCTGCTGAAACACGGAGGACAGATTGTGCTACAAAAACTAGTCACCAAGTTTCCGAAGTGTCTCTTGACGAGAAGAGTACCATAATATAGGAACAATGACATCATCCTAATAGATAAAAAATGAGATGGAAGGACTTGACCAATTACAGGCCGATAAGCTTGCTCTCCGTCGTAGACAAGCTGTTTACTAAGGTCTCCATCGTACACAAGCTGTTTACACAAGCTGTTCGTCGCCACTTGGCAGTGGCGACGAACACGCTTCGACATCGCCTAATCCTTGCTGCCTTTTCGCTGCAGATCGCTGCTTCTGCACATCTGCACTTCGCACTGGAATCGGCGCAGATCATCGCACGTGCATACGTGATCAGCTGGCCCAAGCAAACTGCGACCAGGAGGTGCTACCGTCAGCTGTTTCCGGTGGCACTGCATCATCACGGGACAGCGGAGACATCCATAAAAGGCTACGTCGGCTGCGGACGGCTTTCACTTGCCGGTGGCGACGAACACGCTTCGATATCGCCTAATTCTTGCTGCCTTCTCGCTGCAGATCTCTGCTTCTGCACAGCTGCACTTCGCACTGGAATCGGCGCAGATCATCGCACGTGCATACGTGATCAGCTGGCCCAAGCAAACTGCGACCAGGCGGTGCTACCGTCAGCTGTTTCCGGCGGCACTGCAGCATCACGGGACAGCGGAGACATCCATAAAAGGCTACGTCGGCTGCGGACGGCTTTCACTTGGCAGTGAGTGGCGACGAACACGCTTCGATATCGCCTAATCCTTGCTGCCTTTTCGCTGCAGATCTCTGCTTCTGCACAGCTGCACTTCGCACTAAAATCGGCGCAGATCATCGCACGTGCATACGTGATCAGCTGGCCCAAGCAAACTGCGACCAGGCGGTGCTACCGTCAGCTGTTTCCGGCGGCACTGCAGCATCACGGGACAACGGAGACATCCATAAAAGGCTACGTCGGCTGCGGACGGCTTTCACTTGGCAGTGGCGACGAACACGCTTCGATATCGCCTAATCCTTGCTGCCTTTTCGCTGTAGGTTAGTGGTTGAACATTGTAGCTTTTTTTTTCTCTTTTTTTTCGTCGTCGCTGCCAAGCTTGTGAAATTTGTGACTTTCTTTTTTTTGTAACGGACGCGTAAGCGCACACTGTTGTTGTTGAACTATGGCAAACAAACTGTTGAAGCTTAAGGAAGAACTACGGGCGGAATTCAAACAAAAGCTTGCAAAGTATAAAGACATGATAGAACGGGATCTTTGAACGGAAAGTCGAGAATTAAGAACTGAGCAGCGGAATATGACTAACAGCATTGAATTTGCTCAACAAACAATTGAGGAACTGAAGCAAAAGCTGAGCACTGCGGTCTCGGTAAATGTTGAACAAAAAAAAAACAAAATGAGCTTCTTCGGGCTAAGTGCACAGCTTTGGAGTCTAGAGGTGCTGACATGGAAAGGCGACTTTTGCTTGCCGAGCAGTACTCTCGCAATGTCAATCTAGAAACTCAGGGCGTTGCTAGACAAGAAAATGAAAGCGTGCCGCATATCCTGTCAATGATCGGAAGTGCCATTAATGAGCCAATCAGAGAAGCCGACATAAAATCTTGTCACAGAGTGCCTACGCGAAACCCTGAGCGATCCAACATCGTTGTACAATTCAAATTAAGAGCGAAGCGTGATGCAACTCTGAGGAAAGCAAAGAAGGCTCGACTAACAAACAAAGACGTGGGACTAGATATCTCGACACCGATCTACATCAATGAGCACCTTTGCCCGACATTCAAACGGCTACTTGGAATGGCAATAAGAAAAGAACATGAATGCAACTGGAAATCTGTGTGGACAGCGAATGGCAAGATTTTCCCGAGGCAGAGCGAGCTTTCAGCTGTAATTCAGATTCATGATGAAAGTTCTTTACCTTAGATAACTTCTAGTTCGTAAAGGCTCACTGTTTGGTCCAAGAAAGATTGGATACCACGAGTTCGTATTGCCTCATTTGCTTAGTGCTCAAAACAGATTCCATTCGACTGTTGCATTTCAATGCTCGATCTGCAGAGTTTAGGAGTGACGTCAAACACTACCTTCTCAATGATTTCCACTTCAAGTCATCATGATGACTGAAACATGGTATGACGGCGCAAGCTGCCGGCAGAAGTTTAATGGATATGAGGCATTTTTCCTTGACCGTCGTAACAGGCGTGGTGGAGGCGTTGCTATTCACGTAGACGGTCGCTGGAAGTATAATTTAGCATCAGATTTCTGTGTCACGTCTGAGGACTACGAAGTATTGGCACTCAGGCACAATTCAGACATGATAGCTGCTGTGTATCGTCTTCCAGGGGGCAATATTTTGAGCTTTCAAAGCTTTTTTGATAAATTTCTGCATTACGTATCGTCCAATAATTTTACACTGGTATGTGGTGGCGATTTCAATATCAATATCTTGAATGATAACCCTATTACCACAGTTTTTTTTAACATGCTTCAATGTGCCGGATTTAGGAATGTCATTTCCACAGCAACACGTGTTACACCGTTATCTGTCTCGTGCCTTGACTTATTAATAACAAATATCGAAGCCAGTGTGTTTCAGTGTGGAACAGTTTCATCAGATATAAGTGATTATTGCCCGGTATTTATGTGTTATTCCCACAAGCCGAATATTAACGAGATGTATCATGAACCGTACACAATGCAAACTGTAACAAACCACAGTTTGGAATCTTTTAAGAAGGATATTAGTGAACATGATTGGTCTTTTCTTTTCAACTCAACTTCTGCAGACGAAGCCTATCGAAAATTTCTTGCTGTCCTTGTACATTACGTAAAACACTTCCCATTCAAGCAAGTTGATTGATTGATTTGTGGGGTTTAACGTCCCAAAACCACCATTTGATTATGAGAGACGCCGTAGTGGAGGGCTCCGGAAATTTTGACCACCTGGGGTTCTTTAACGTGCACCCAAATCTGAGTACACGGGCCTACAACATTTCCGCCTCCATCGGAAATGCAGCCGCCGCAGCCGGGAATCGAACCTGCGACCTTCGGGTCAGCAGCCGAGTACCTTAGCCACTAGACCACCGCGGCGGGGCCCATTCAAGCAAGTTAAACTATCGAAAAAAATATGTAAACCATGGGTGACCCTCTCTCTTGCTAGTATACGACTTAAGAATGAACTTTACAACTTATTCTTGAAATCAAAAGTGCTGACAGATTTGGCAGAGTTTAAAAAACACGTAACAAGCTGAATCGGGAGCTTAAGCGAGCTAAGGTAACTTACTACGAGAAAATGTTTGCTGAAAGCGCCCAGCAATCACCTGACGTTGTTTGGCACTTAATTAATGATGTGCTTGGTCGCGGTAAGCGGGACGCCGCACCAGCTAAGATTACCGTTGACAATGTCGAGCTCGCTGGTAAAGAACTTGCGGATCACTTGAATACTCATTTTGTCAATGTGGGTGTATCAGCAAACGTGCCTTTGCAGGCAGACTCTTTCAGGGCTACACCAGGAAATAAACGCCCCGACAGTATTTTTCTAGCACCAACGGATGAACGAGAAATTTACACAACATAAATGAACCTAAAGAACAGTAAGACACTAGACATTGACAACATTCAAATAAAACCTATAAAATATGTCTTAGATTGCATTACTCCTGCGCTCAGCCACATTTTTAATTTGATACTTGAGTCGGGTGTTTTTCCAGATGATATGAAAAGAAGCAGAGTGACTGTTGTTCAAGGGTGGTGACAGTAACCTGGTGACTAATTATACACATATATCTATTATTCCTGTGTTTTCTAAGGGATTAGAAATGTTAATCGATACGCGTATATCTGCCTTCTTCTGCTCCAGAAATATAATCACTGACTTTCAGTTTGGTTTTAGGAAAGGAAGGTCAACGGAGACGGCCCTATTAGCACTTAAAGAAATGATACTGCAAAATTTTGAACGAAATCTTTTCACGTTAGCTGTTTTTCTTGATTTCAGCAAGGTTTTCGATTGCATTAATCATACCATTTTACTGCTTAAGCTAGAATCATACGGAAGCCGTGGCACGTCACTTCAGTTGATAAAGTCATACTTGCAAAATAGACAGCAATGCGTTCAGTTAAGCACTCATACGTCATCCTATTTACCTGTTCTAAATGATGTGCCCCAGGGAAGCGTGCTGAGGCCGCTATTTTTTAATGCTTACATAAATGACATCGTGGATATTGATCCCAGTGTGAGCTTTGTTATATATGCTGATGACACGAACTTACTTTTTCAGGCCCTGACGCAAATGAGCTAATTATCCGGAGTAATAAGCTATTGAACAAGCCTTTCTTGTGGTCTGGCAAAAATTTATTGAAAATTAATCCACTGAAAACAAAAGCCATCGTATTCCGAGCTAAAAACAAAATATTTTCATCAACACAAGCGTTAGCTTACACAGGTGAAGACATTTGTTTTGTGGATGAACATAAAATTCTTGGCGTCACGTTTTCATCAAACCTCAGCTGGAACCAACACGTCGTTGACATCTGCAAAAAAGCCTCTAGTGTAGTTGGTGTCCTAGCTCGTTGTGGACATATCTTACCCGCAAAGGTGAAACTTCAAATATACCATGCTCTTTTTCTTTCGCACAAAAATTACTGCAGTTTGGTGTGGGCAACCACGACCAAAACTAACTGTAGTGTTGTGCGTTTACACCAGATGGCCTCTGAGTCATTGGACTCATAATAGATGGCGCCACTGCGCTCGTGTGTATATAAACGATACTCGCTGATTAAACTGGGTTATTGTTATGGATCGTACAGTGGTGTAGCGTGGTTACTTTCACGTGTCGCCGTGCCGGCAACACGACATTCTGGCGACGAGGATGGCTTCCACGGGCATTTTGCCACCTCCTCCTTTTCTGGCCACCCCCGGCACGCCCGATGTGCCATGGGCCCGATGGTTACGACTGTTTGAAAGGTTTCTGCTGGCGTCCGGAGCGAACGAGCTACCCGCACCCCGTCGCCGAGCCCTCCTGCTGCACTGTCTTGGGACGGAAGGACAGCGCATTTTCGACGCGCTTCCACCTAGTACGACGCAAACCAAGGCAGAGACAACGAGTGCTGCACCCAGTGTCACGGCCACGCCAGATGCCGCCGCTGGAATCATCGGAACCACTGCACCTACTGGTACGCAAGACATGACCACGGAAGCCCTACGCCCACCTGACGAGTATGACGTAGCCATTGAGATGCTTTCGAAGCATTTCGCCGCCCCTTGCAACGTCCGCCTTCAACGCCATCGATTCCGGGAGCGTCGTCAACTGCAGGGTGAGCCCATCACTGATTTCGCCGTAGCACTTCGGGAGTTAGCAGCTCTTTGCAATTTCGCCACTCAAGCGGACGAAAACCTGTGTGAACAGTTCGTAGCAGGCGTCACGAGCCCGCGGCTACAAGAGCGATTGCTGCTGGAGGGCGATAACCTTACGTTCGATCATGCTGTCGAGGTAGCACGGCTTCATGAGCAAACCCAGCGTGAATCCGAAGCCTTCGCCAATCCTGTGCAGCGCATTCAGCAGCAGTTGCGAGACAGCTCAGCCAGGCACGATCGACGAGATAACGGCCATAATGGCACACGCCTCCCGGGCCGTCGCCACTTCAGCTGCTCACGCGTGTACAGCGCACCTTCACCTGATATGAATGCCGCCGCCGCTGCTGTCCCCGGGCCTAGAAATGTAAATGCCTGCGGAAACTGCGGCGCAGCACGGTGTTCGCCTACGGAATGTCCCGCGCGCGGTCGCACATGTTTTGCCTGCGGACGCCGCGGCCATTTTAAGAGAGCATGTCACAGCTACCGTCGCGGCCGAGAAGGGTATTCTGCAGAGGTCCAGGAAATCGTTCCGGAAGAGGATACTACCAGTGTCACTAGCATCTTGGCGGTCCGTACTCATAAGAACACAGGCGTCTACGTGGATGTCAATGTCGCGTCAGTTACCGCGACGACACGGGTGCATACCATGAACTTTTTGGTGGACACAGGCTCGGCCGTGTCTATTATGGGTGAGCACCAATTCCAAGGTTTGTTCGCAAAAGCAGCACAACTGACAAGTTCCCATCTTACATTGCTGGATTTTTCGCGCAGGAAGATTCCCGTTCTCGGGTCATTTCACGCCATAGTCACTTACAAGGGGAAACAACCCATTGTAACTTTTCATGTTACGCCATGTGGTACATCTCTCCTTGGCCTGGATGCTGTTCAAGCCCTTGGCCTTCGCATCATGGGAGAGGAATTGCACTGCCTGCAAATGTCCATGCAGGAATGCCGAAAGCTTCCAGCAATGAGTTCAGGCCTTCTCCAAAGCCCCAGGCATGAAAAACCCGTTGGCCTTCCCAAGTTTGGAATGCCGCCAACACTGTGGACCAAGTTTGGCCACTTGTTTTTGCCTGGCCTGGGACTTGTAAGAGGTGTGCAACACAAAGTTAAGATGATAACTTCCATCGCGCCAGTCGCACAGAAGCTGAGACCCCTACCATTTTCAGTCCGCCAGCCGGTCTTTGACGAGATTGAGAAGCTACCTGCTGCTGATGTCATTGAGAGAGTCAATGCTTCCGAGTGGGTATCTCCAATTGTAGCAGCCCGCAAAGCAGATGGTAGCATTCGACTGTGTGTCGATATCCGGGAACCCAACAAAGCTATAGTAGCAGACAACTTCCCTTTGCCTCATATGGAGGAGCTGCTTCATGCCCTCAATGGAGCCCGCTGCTTTTCCAAGGTGGACCTGGCATCAGCCTACTACCAGGTTGTGCTGCACCCAGACAGCAGGGACCTAACTTCATTTATAACTCACGATGGCCTCTTTAGATTCAAGAGGGTCTGCTTCGGGTTGGCATTGGCACCAGCTGCGTTTCAGCAGATCATGACGAAAATTCTTGGAGGTTGCAAAGGGGTCTTATGCTACTTGGATGACATAATCATTTTTGGCAAGACGGAGAGTGAACACAGGCAAAACCTGGAGCAAGTGCTGGAACGAATAGCAGAAGTTGGGCTCAAGCTCAACGAAAAATGCGTCTTCAACACGTCGGAGCTGTCGTTCTTAGGACATCGCGTCAGCGCAGAGGGTATAGCATCGCTCCAGACCAAGATTGATGCAATCATCAATGCTCCTGCGCCTAGAGATGCAGCCACGCTACGCTCCTTTTTGGGGCTAGTTGAATACTATTCCAAATTCGTGCCGCGACTGGCAGAGCAAGTAGAGCCAATGCGTCGTCTACTTGGCAAAGACGTGCACTTTTACTGGGATTACGCTGCGAAAGAGAGCTTCGCGGGAGTAAAAAGACTTCTAGCATCCCAAAAGGTCCTCCGAATGTTTGACCCGACGCTACCTGTCATTGTCGCAACAGATGCCTCTGCGTACGGTCTCGGTGCCGTACTGCAGCAAGTGGAGGGGTCCCATGTGCGTACTGTGGCATTTGTATCGCGGACATTTACAGAGACAGAACGAAAATACTCGGCCGGAGAACGCGAGACCCTTGCCTGTCTGTGGGCCTGCGAGAAGTGGCACGTTTACCTCTGGGGCAGATCATTTACTCTACTGACGGATCACCAGGCTTTGGTGGCACTGCTCTCATCCCGTAGCACAGGACAGCGGCCACTTCGTATTGCAAGGTGGACCGCACGACTGCTGCGCTACAACTTCAAAATACAGTACCGCAGCGGAGCCCACAACCAGGTAGCAGATGCCTTGTCCAGACTGCCCGTGCCAGACACAGAAGGGGGCTTCCATGTTGATGAAGAGGTTGTGTCCTTGGTTACATCATCGTCTGTACATTGGGAGAATCTTCAGGTTGCTACCGCGGAGGATGACATACTACGGCAGGTAATGCAATTTATCCAGTCATCATGGCCAACAAGGAAAACACTTGCCGCAGAACTGACTCCGTACTACGAAATACGAGACGAGCTCTCGGTAGTAGATGGGTTGCTTCTGCGCACAGAATGCGTTGTACTACCTGCCAAGCTAAGGGATACATTCATCCAGTTAGCTCATGAGTCACACCCGGGAATCGTGAAGACTAAGTAGCGCATCAGGGAGAAGTACTGGTGGCCTTGCCTTGACAAGCATGTGGAGGCCGCCGTCCGGAGTTGCAGCACCTTTCAAGCCTCGGACAAGAGTGTCAAGAACTGGCAAGCCCCACTACAGCCTGTTCCGCTTCCTGACAGGCCTTGGGACAAAATATCAATAGACATCATGGGCCCCTTTGAACGTGCACCGGCCGACTGTCGATTTGTCATCGTTGTAGTGGACTACTTCTCCAGATGGCCAGAGATTGCGTTCTGCAGTGACATCACTTCTCTCACGGTTATCAACTTTATGCTTGCTGTCTTTGCGCGAGAGGGTTACCCGACTGAACTAGTCTCAGATCACGGCCGACAGTTTACGTCGAGTGAATTCGAGTGCTTCCTTGCAGACAGGGGCATCAAGCATTTCTTCTCGGCAGTTTACCACCCTCAAGCCAATGTCTTAGTGGAAAGATTCAACAGGGTCTTGAAATCGTATATACAACTAGCTCTCCTAGAGCAGCGACCAATCAAGACCACAGTTATAGGGTACCTGGGTATCTACCGAGCCACACCCCACAGCGCCACTGGCATCTCTCCAGCAGTGTTGCTTCATGGCCGCCACATGAGGACATCATTAGATGTTGTTGGCCAGCCATCAGCGGATTTCGGCACCCATCCCGCCCGTGAACTGCGTAGACTTCGGCGTCGTGTCTGCGAATACCAACAAAGAAATAAGGTGTATGCAGACAAGCGAAGAGCAGCCCGGGAGCCCAAATTTAAAGTGGGGCCCTACGTGCGGGTGAAACGCCCGGTACCTGGAATAAAAGGCACCCCTAGTTTTGGGGCTCCGCTCAAAATACTGAGGCGGGTAGGACGATGGTCATTCCACTTGGAGGACGACCGTACCTGAAATGCCTCCCAACTGTCGGCTGTACCCCATGAAGCTGTTCTCGAAGAAACAGGGGCAAGACAAGAACCGCTGTGGGCGGACATTGAGACAGACGGGTCGGCAGGAAACGCCACAGCACGAAAACCGTCCTCGAAGGCAAAGAGCCACACGACCCAAAATATCCCAATACAGGAAGCTGCACAGTCTCCGGGGGGGTCAGCACTGCCTCCTCATACGCCAAGCCCACCACGGCCTCCACCAACGGGGAACACGACCGCAGGACTGGGTGCTGATCGTGCCGACGAACCAGAGGTCGTTCATCAGCCAGAAGAGCAGCCGGTGCCCCTCCGTCGCTCTACACGGGAGCGAAGACCACCAGAGAGACTCAGGGACTATGTGCAGTGACTTGTTTACAGGGGAGACTTACTATAGTTTTCTGTCACGGGTAGTGACTCTTTCTTTCCTATGCACATAATCTATGTTCTATTATCAAGGGAGGGGGTAGATGTAGTGTTGTGCGTTTACACCAGATGGCCTTCTGAGTCATTGGACTCACAATAGATGGCGCCACTGCGCTCGTGTGTATATAAACGATACTCGCTGATTAAACCGGGTTATTGTTATGGATCGTACAGTGGTGTAGCGTGGTTACTTTCACGTGTCGCCGTGCCGGCTACACGACACTAACATAATGAAACTTCAGACCATGCAGAAAAAAATTATTAGACATGTCGCTAATTTAGATTATTTGTCATCAACACAACTTGTGTGTCGGGACTACGGTATTATTAAAGTGGAATATATCTTTCGCATTCTGCGATCCTGCTTTTTCTGTTCCATTTCGTTTAAACAATTCATTAAAAATACCGCATGTCTAACTGCAAAAAATGTTTTGTTAGGAACAAGAAGCAGTGATGTTTGGATTGTTCCGAGGTTTCGCAATAATTACAAATCTCGAACATTGCAATACAATTTACCAATGATTCTGAATAAGTACAGTCACGTAAACAGTTTCTAATTAAAAGAGCTACGATCCTTTTTTGTAAATATAGGCTAACATTTTCACGTTGTAAAATGTGCAGTCTGTACGATAGTACAATTTCAATTTTCTTTCAGTGTCTGCTCCATGATGTACCGAATAGGTTATATTATATAATTCTGTCTGTATAATTTTGTTTGTCTGACATGTGATGCACATTGTATGATGCAGCACATACACAAGGAGCAAATTTGTATATATCTTCTCTGATAATTTAATCATTTATTTATTTTAATTATTTTATTTGTTGGCAATAATGGTGTTATGGTTGCTGGATTTTTCTTTTGTTTTTGTTTTTTTTGCTCGCGTCCATGTAATCTTCTGTGCTATGCTGGTATCAGGATGTTTCGTAGGAATGTATATATATGTTTTTATTACACCGTATTTGGTATTGTAATGTTATCTTATGGTCTTTACTGTTATACACATCTTTGTCATTGTCCCACCTGCCTTGTATAGGGTTCACTGGCTTCGTCAAGCTGTCCATAAACAGCTTTTAGCCAGTGAACCTCTCCAGAACCTGTTTCTTTCTGGGAAAATAAAATGATTTGATTGGATTTGATTAATCACCAACAGAATTGAGACATTAAAATTCAATCAACCAAAGGCACAAGCAGGCTTTCAAATAGGCTACTCAACAATCGACCACATTCGCGCTATCAATCAGGTAACAGAAAAGTGCTCAGAATACAACCAACCACTATACATAGCCTTCATAGATTACGAGGAGGCATTTGGTTCAGTAAATATATCAGCAACCATGCAGACACTGCGGAATCAGGGCGTCGACGAAACATATATAAACATCCTGGAAGAAATCAACAGGGGATCAACTGCCATCATAGTGAATCAACTCCCACCATAGGAAAGCAACAAAATACATATCAAAGAGGGTGTAAGGCAGGGAAATACAATCTCGCCAATGCTATCTACCCCGGTCTTACTTGAGGTTTTCAGGGGCCTATAATGGCAAGAGTTAGGGATAAGAGTTAATGAAGAGTACCTTCACCATCTACGCTTCGCCAATGGCATTTATTGCTCAGCAACTCGGGGGACTAAATGCAACTCATGATTACGGAGTTAGAAAAGGAGAGAAGAAATGCATAGAGTTTCCCAAAATTAACTAGAGGGCACACTGACGCTGCGATCGTTCAGCGACCATAGGAATGATGGAGTAAAACTCAACCTTCTACCTACTCCCTCTGTTCCCTTGAGCAGAGCTCTCTCAGCTGCGTAGCGGTTGTTGCTACAGAAGGAAGTGGAAGGTTGATTGCTTGGTGTCCGTCTTGTCCCATCGTGGCTGCTGCTGCTGCTTGTCAAGGATGGGGACCACAGCCTTTAGATGAACTCGACTTTATGTACAGGAACTTATGTACCTATTTACAAGACACTTTCACCGTTGGAACCGTCGCATGTTGCCTCGGCAGAGCCGATAGTGCAGAGCACTCTTTGCTGCGACCAGAACGACCATGAGGACTCGGGAGCCCGGTTTTAACCCCTCGATTGCCCCTCCTGGCTCTCCTCACGGCCAACCAAAGCAATTCAGTCCGTTTATTGGACAGACTAAACACTTGTTGCCGTCCTCTCCTCTAGCTCTCTTCTTCCAGCACTCGACCGTTTGGCCGGAGAGAGAGAGAGCCGGAAGGATCGGCCTGCACACTACGTTCCATGAACTTGGCGAACGCACACAATGGTGGCACTGTTCGGCTGCGGGCCTCCTGCCATTACCGTGAGATGACTGCGCTGTCCAGCATGACAGCCGTTCCGCGGACTCTAATCCTGGTGGATGGGTGTATATACACTGTCGCCACGTCGCCTGCCAGCAATCCGCTGGCCGGGGACCCCTTAGCTGGTTGTTAAAAGTGGCAACTAACCGCGGCCCTCTTGCCAGAACGGAGGCGCTTACGCCGAGATTATCGTCTCCCGAGAATCGGCTCTTTGAGAAGCGCGCCCTTCTGTGACCAAGAAGACTCGCTCCCCTGGCCGGCGACGCCAGACCTTACACGCCCTTCCCAAGATTCGCGCAAGCGCTCAAATGCAGCTACGCGAATAACAGCAACATAAAAGAATGGCGCCGAGCGTCCGCAACTTTGCGGCCGCGTTTCGCAGTTCCTTGAACGCCAGAGACGTTTCTGCAACGCGTGTGATATTCCCTCTGCTGAAACCTTGGGGCCCCACCAAACGGACGCCACCACAAATAAAAAAAACGACACAAGGTCACTGTATACACAAGTACAATCTATAAAGCAGGCATATCAAACAACAAGAAAACTCCTGCATGCCTACAGTCGTACATATACACACAAAAAAGGGATTCACTGAAACACACCCACCCTTTCGCACATAGTGCGGTTCAAATCAAACAAAAAACCATCACTCTTTCGTGCTTACACACAAGAAAAAAAACACACTTCACTGAGACACACACACATTTCAACGCATGGCGCTGTTCAAGTGTGTCCAGGTTCGCGCACGTCACTCTTAAATAAAGGAGTGTCCACCACGTGCCTAGTCCTCCAGTGTCTCAACGGCCCCTGAGGCACCGCTGCCATTCCCCGAGCGACCATTAGGTGTCTTCGACAGCGCGCATGCGTTGGCAACAACAGTGGGTGGCGGCCCCAGTCCATGGTCATCAGTGCGCTGAAGGGCCAGAAATCGAACGCTCCCGAACTGCAGCTGACTGACAAGGAACCGCGGCATTGAGTTGGAGAAAACCCGTGCCGTGCAAACGCAATGGACGCTTTAGCATCGCTCTTCGCCCGCCGCGATCGGTAGACCTTAGAGTTTGCCATGGACAAGTTCACTACGAACCAATACGGCTTTTCGCGATCTTCTCTCATCAATGGCGCTGCCTCACACAGTGTGGTTTGTGCCGCCGAGACGCCCTATCCACCCACGCCATTTTGTCCGCAACCCGCTTTCCCAACAGCTCAGAAAACGGCCGAGCTACCTCCACGTAATTTAGCCCGTAGCTTAGGTGGTGTCCACACGATGCCTGAAATTCTATCAGCTTCTTCTTTACGGTTGGCACACCCAAGCCCCTGACTACCGCGAGGACCTCACCGTCAGGTGCCCGACAAGGGGAACCCGCCACACGCCCTAAGCAGTTCTTCAAATGAAAATCCAGGCAACGCTGTTTCCCCTCGAGAAGTTTTTCCACTTTCCTTTTTACGCATCTATGTGGATGTGAGTTCTTTCGAATTAACTTCTCTTGTTGAAGTTTTATTTGCCGCACCGAAGTCGCATTAGGTTGTCCGCCGAACGGCCCCCTGTGCTCACCGAAATTCCCGCGGACTCGGTACTGTCTTGTTTTTCGGCATCGGCCGAACAATCGGAATCCGGGCAAGTACCTGCAGCACACGCCGTTGCCGGCCGCGGTTCATACTCAGGATCACTAAATTCCACGCTTGCTCGAATGATACGTCAACTGACGCAACTTTTGGGCAAAAAAGGCGCAATTCTTTCGCGTCCACCAGCTCTCGAGGCTCCGCCGGCCTGTGTGCCACGCACAAACGCTCGCGTTGTCGCTCAACAATGCCTTCCGCTTTCGCGCCCTCCTCGGCTATCTGCGGTTTTACCTCGGCATGTTCCTTTTTGCGGAACTCCTCGGGTTCGCCTGTACCTTTCCTGCCCACCGCTTGTGTTCCATCGGGCTACGCGCGGCTTCCCCGAAGGCTGTCGTCCTCACCACTCCTCACGACAAAATTGGTGATAATACCCTCTATAGACGCGGCTTCGCGCTGGCTTTTAGGGCTCTCGGCTTCTGTCTGCCATTTTTTCGCGTGTTCACTAGGCCACTTTTCGGTGTCATCTGTGTGGCACCTGTCTCCTCCGCGCCTTTCGACATGCTCTCGGAAGCGCATTCATATTTAAGCGATTTGCACGCTTTTTCTGACAGCAGGCAATCCGCCCGTGCCGTCATTCGGTCAGTTAACGCGCACAGCACGGGAACCATCCCCTTTAGGTAAGTGCTAACGCTGTTCTCACTAGGCATCGTCAACGCGACTACCATGAGTTTTGCCTTCCCTGTATCACCGAACGCATATGTTAAATTAATGGTGCCTTGTGGCTTCACCATCTCCGGATCACGTTCTCCCGCAACACAGTGATCTCCGCCCCCGTGTCCAAAACCACTGCGATATGCCTATCTTTACAGTCGAGTGACAGGGCGATAAGATTTCTGTGTGCTACCCCTGGTTCTCTCATCGAAATGTGCGCCACTGAGCTCTTGTCCCCAGCGCCCGACCCATCTGATGTTTGCAGCTTTTGTCGGTGAGGGCAATTCTATTTTTGGTGCCCTGTGCAATCGCATTTGTAGCATGCCCTGGACTTAAGTTTTCCTTCTGTGCCTAGGCTTTCTCCGGCACCGCTACTCTTCGCTGTCTCGTTCTGAGCTCTAGCTTTGCTCGTGCCCTGCAATTCCACTGGCTTTTGATTCGCCTGTCGCACAGCGTTGTTCGCACCCTGCGCTTCCTCAAACGTTCGCAGCAGCGTGGATATCTCTGGGGCACTCATCCACGTTCTCTCTTCTTGGAGTGTGACATACCGCATGACCTCCTCCGACAAATTTTTCTTTAATTGGTTGGCAACCAAAAGCTTGACCAGGCCCTCGAATGTCGACACCCCCCTCGCATCAAAATAAAAGTGGAGGTAGCTCTCTAAACGTGTCGAACAAGGTCTCCACCCTTTGTTCGCACGCTTCCCGGACCCCAAAAATTTTCTTAGATATTCCCCTGCCCAAAGTTTCCGCTCGTCTAGCACCGTTTGCTTGATTACTTGGTAACCTTTATGTTCGTTTGGCCTTAGCCGCGTGGACAAAAAATGGGACTTTCTCCGCTCCAACGGGAAAACCAAACGTCCTCAAAACTCCCCTGGTACCTCGTACGCTTCTAGCGCACACTCCACGGACTGAAACCACACTGGGCCTTCAGCCTCTGTTGGAAATTTGGGTAATACCCCTGTGAGAACTTTCGAGTAGTGTCTCAGTTCGCTACACAGATCCCGCCTGCCAAACTCGGGTCCACGCCACCGAGAGCTTCCGCCCATCATCTGTGACAGCCTCTCCATCTCCAACCGCTATTCCTGCAGTTCACGCTCCGGCGTGAGATTTCCGAAACGGTCCTCTCTCTGGCCCTCCCGTGCACTACCCTCTAAAGCATGTTTCACATGCGAGCGAACGAGCGGCGGCGGTCGCGGTGATGAGCGGCGGGAGGACGCGTGGTCGCGCCTTCGTTTCACTTGCGCCGCTGCTGTTGCGCGACGCCCGCCGCTCTAGCGGGCAGTGTTGTCCGCGGAAGGCGCTGGTCAACCGCTGTTTTCAGTAGTGTCTGAAAGCCGTGCTCTCCTCCAAGTGTCCTTCATTTGGCGCCCCTGTGCTACGATGTTCATCATCAATAGCCGCTCGACTTTTACACGTCTGTACACTGATTCAACTAGTTTTAACATGTATCTTACAACAAATAAGCAACGTTTGCAGTTGGTTTTTGTTTTTTCCTGGCTTTTTCACGTATGATTGTTGTTGCGCGCTCATATAACTGATATAACCGACCATGTAGAAGCAAAAAAAAAAAAGAGTTTGCTTGTATGGTTTTATTATACAGCTGTTCCAGCTAGGTGAATGTTTAAGAACTGCGAGCGTGTTTTGCGCAGCACTTCCCATGTTTCTTCGATTCATTGCTTTTGCTTTCAGCCATTTACCATTGGGACACTGAACGAGGTTTCTGTCAGCCCAGTATACACAACTCACAAAGTTTATACCTAAATTTTTGTACCTGTTCGCTCTAGTCAAAATAAGAGTTTTTATAAAAACTCCAAGTAGTAAGCTTCGGCAGTGTTTGTAGTCACCCTTTGGCTCATGCGCACACATCCTTCATAGGGGTTTTCTGAATGGTCTACATCTATTCAAGCACTCGAATTCGTATGCTTCCACCCTAAATAGTAAGCCTCTTAGATTTTTCAATGATTCAGTGAAGAACTCCAGAAAGAGTTTCACCAACGGCAGGTAGCATAATATACGTGATACGCTCGTTGTCCCAGTTCTTTGACTGCTGTATATACACTTGTGCGCGGCGCAGGTAAGAGACTACGCAGCAATTCTTGTTTTAGCTTGCATTTGCGTCCATAAATGCTGCGGTGGTGAGCAGTAAAGCCGAAGTATCACATCATTTCACACAACTCACCTTTGTCATCGGGACATAGTGACATTCAATTGGTAGTATTCGACCGTGTAATTTATGTGCATGTTTCTAGGCATGTGTTGCTGCCCTGGTGCCTGAAATCAACAGCTGTTCTTCGTTATCTACGCAGTGTATGTTGTGCTCGCGACCGAACATCTATTTTCACCTAGCCAGCCGCCCATTTCTGCACTGAATGTCACGGAGAGCCGCTGGCCAGTGTCGCAGGACCTGTTGACAGCCTGCAAGCTTGAGCGCTCTGCGGTGCAATCTCTCATTGCGAGAAAAGCGTCGCAGAGGACGCGGACATGTCAGCCAGTGTATTAGTGAGAAATCGAGGTGTTGTTGAAGGGGAAAACAAAAATAAAGGCCCCTGATGAGTTCCTTATTTTCCCGAACCATGACAGGAAGCTTCGCGCCCCTTTTTTGTTGAGTCACATCACGAAATTCCTTTTCAGTGACCTGTGTGGAATGCTACTTCTCAAGTCCACTACCGTAGAAGCCGTCCTTGCTCTATGCACCGCGACACCAAATGTCATCATTTGTTAAACCAGCAACAGTTGCTGCGACATAGAAGTACGGCGTGCCATGCGGCTCCTCTGCATGGGAATAACTTTCGATGAAAACGCAAAAACAGAAAAAAGGATGTAGTAGTAATGTTATTGAAATAAAAAAAGGCACCGCACACGATTGTCACTACGGCAAAAGCATCGTTGAGCGCAACGAAAGGAAAACAGCTGCACTTCGACTTCACCAGTGGACATGGCCAGTTCAAGCCGCGACGTTTACTTTATGGAAGTATGCGACTTCGGCAATTTCTTACCAACGAATGCTCTTCTTATGCTTCTTGCGGAAATCCCCCATCTTGACGTCCCAAAGAAGAGATCGTTTCACAACTTCTATTACCGACTTGTTGAAAGCAGTGCGAAATATTTGTGAGCCGGGGAGAGGACGGATGCCGTCTGCTACTCAGTCGGAGCGAGTTGTGCTGTGGAACAAGTTCCTCGCAGTGCGCGCATCAACTTCTCGACTCCACCCCCGTCATCACGTGTCAAACAACGTCACTGGTCGCTCTGCCACTTGTGCCGCTAGCGAACTTTTCCAACTCTGGCCAATTTCACAAGGGCGTCTGGTCGCCGCGGTGAAGACCTGTTTTGGCTTTGCGCGGCGGCTGCCGCTCCAATCTTGGAGCAAAATCGCTCGCATGTGAAACATGCTTAACGGGTTTCCCGCGTCGCTTTTATCTCCCGACTCGCGACTCATGGCCTACGCTCGCCTGTCCGGGTTTAAGTGGGCAAACCTCGTGTCCATAGGACGCCTTAAAACTCAAAAAAGGCAGCGGCACTCCTGAGATGTAAGAACACCACAGGACTCACCACTTTTGAAGTTGCTGCTCGATGCTCTCTTGTCGTTCTCGCCGTCAGACGCTCGACAATGCTTGATGTCACCGGGGTTGTCGCTGGACGGACGAATTGGGATGACCGCAGCTGGACCACTGACTTCCTCGGGTCGATGGCTGCCGCACCGCAGCCTCCTCAGCTCGGTGGCTTGGCTCTTCGTTGGAACAGCCGTTGTCTTGGCTTTTGGTCTTGCGTGTTCTCTGCAACACGACGAACTTATTGTTGCGCGGAGCGATCCTTGTCGTCGTCGTCTCGATCCTGTCGACTGCGCCAATAAAACTCGACCTTCTACCAACTCCCTCTGTTTCCTTGAGCAGAGTTCTCTCAACTGCGTAGCGGCTGTCGCTACAGAAGGGAGCGGAAGGTTGGTTGCTTGGTGTCCGTCTTGTCTCGTCGTGGCTGCTGCTGGTGCTTGTCAAGGATGGAGACCACAGCCTTTAGATCAACTCGACTTTATGTACAGAAACTTATGCACATATTTACAAGACACTTTCGCCATTGGAACCGTCGAATGTTGCCTCGGCAACGCCGATAGTGCAGAGCCCTCTTTGCTGCGACCAGAATGACCGTGAGGACTCGAAAGCCAGGTTTTAACCCCTCGGTTGCCCCTCCCAATTCTCCTCACGGCCACCCAAAGCAATTCAGTTCGTTTATTCGACAGACTAAACACTTGTTACCGTCCTCTCCTCTCGCTCTCTTCTTCCAGCACTCGACCGCTTGGTCGGAGAGAAAGAGACGACAGCACCGGCCTGTACACTACGTACCGCGAACTTTGCGAACGCACACAATGGTGGCACCGTTCGGCTGCGGGCCTCCTGCCCTTACCGTGAGATAAATACGCTAGCCAGCATTAGAGCTGTCCAGCGGACTCTAATCCTGGTGGATGGGTGTCTATACACTGTCGCCACGTAACCAACCGGCAATCCGCTGGCCGGGGACCACTTAGCTGGTTTATAAGAGTGGCGACTGACCGCGGCCCTCTTGCCAGAACGGGCGCGCTTACGCCAAGAATATCGTCTCCTGAGAATCGGCTCTTTGAGAAGCGCGCCCTTCTGTGACCAAGAAGACTGGCTCCCCTGGCCTGCGACGCCAGACCTTACAGATGGGTAGTACACGCATATGCCTAGTCTTTGTACTTGCGGACGGCGAATCGTACTTGCGGCTTCTTTCATTGTTGTGTTTCGGTTTTGTTTTGAGAGATGATACAACCCTTTTGAACTTCACGACCCGATTTCAAAAGGTAAGTCTGAAAAAATAAGATGCTGAAGCGCAACTGCTGAACATTTGCTAATATTTCTTTCGTGAAAAAACAACTTCAAGCCACACGAACACACACGGAGCCAGAAGCAGGCCACAAGTACGAATATTAGACAAATGTGTTTACTACCCATCATTCCCATGCTCGCTGAAGCGCCGTGTGTTGCAACTCCTATAGACACTAGCGCCAGAGTTCCCTCTAGTGTATATTAAGAAACTCTATGCAGAAAGATAGGTGTAGAACTTAATCTGCAGAAAACGAAACTAGTGTAGAACAACCTCGGAAGAAAACAGCGCTTTGAGATAGATAATAGTGCACTTGAAGTTGTAAAAGTCTGCGTCTACTTAGGACAGGTAATAACTATGGAGCCGAACCACGAGATTGAAGTCAATAGACGAATAAGATTGGGGTGGAGGACATTTGGCAAGCACTCTCATATCATGACTGGTAGATTGCCACTATCCCTCAAGTGGAAGGTATATGACAGCTGCATCTTGCCAGTACTTAGCTATGAAGCAGGACCTTAGAGACCCGAAAAGAGGGTTCATCCTAAATTGAGGACGACGCAGCGAGCGATGGAAAGGAAAATGGTAGGTGTAACCTTAAAGGCAAGAAGGGACCAGAGTGGATCAGGGAACAAAGCGGGTTATAGATATCATAGTCGAAATCAAGAACAGGAACTGGACATGGGCCGGGCATGTAGCGCGTAGGCAGGATAATTGCTGGTCATTAAAGGTAACTGACTAGATTCCCAGGGAGGGCAAGCGGCTTAGGGTGTGATAGAAAGTTTGGTGGGCAGATGAGATTAGGAAGTTTGTGGGTATAAGCTGGCAGCAGCAAGCACAAGACCAAGCTGACTGACGGAACATGGGAGAGGCCTTTTCCTGCAGTGGACGTAATCAGGCTGATGATGATGATGACTTATAGAAGCTGGCGAGATGGATTCTTATGAGTGTAATAAAATATTTTCACTCGCAGCATAATGGCGTGTAGCAGTTTGTGCGAGTATGCATCTCTGTGAGCTCATCCTTGCTGAGAAAGGGAGGAAAAGATAGAAGAAAGCAGCGCAACAAGTCGGTGCTTCGTGCTTCGTGAGTTGTATTTCGAGCTGTAAAGTATATTTCAAGTAGAATGCAATCCAACTAGCCCAACTTTTAGTGAAGCCTTCTGAGCGCTAAAACCGTGGTCTTTCACCTTCTTTCTGATCCGGTGGGTCAGTTAAGTTGCGGGGGAAGCTTAAAAGCTTGGCTTCTCACGGAGCTCAACTCCACTGCTTATTTCTCGGCACTTTTCAGTCTGCCGCCAATGCTCCAAGTTGCCAAAAGCAAAGCGAATCATATTTATTGAAGACTAAAAGAGAAAGTTTTCTTCGCATTTCTAGTACGGGAAAACTAAAACATTGAGAAAGATTCGTCACAATCATAGGCTCACAGCCGCTTCGACCGAGCAGAGGTGGTGCTAATCTTTTTTGATGAAAGGAAATGAATTTTCTGAAGCAGAAAATGCCTCGACCAGTTCATAAATAGTTTGTTCTTTCTCATCCAAAACTGCATCGGCCAGTCGCATCAAAATCAAAACATGAAAAAGCGATGTAATATTATAAGGCCCTTATTAAGCACTAGCCTGCTCTGCAGTGCTACAGAACAGGGCGGAAAATGTTGCAAAGAGCATTTTATGTCCTCGTAACAATAAATTTGAAGTGATTACAGTGATGAAGAAAAATTTCGCCTTAGTTCTTGTTTTCCCCAGCATGCCACCGACAGTGAACCCTGTCAAAAGGGGCGGGGGGGCTCAGCTTTCTTAACTTTTCTCGGTGTGGGGGGGGGGGGAGGGCTCGCGCTTTCCTTGCCCCACCGGCTGCTACGCCTATGCATAAGAGTGTCTATGCATAAGAGCGTCTATGCATAAGAGTGTTTTTCATGCAACAAATAAACTAATAATAGACTTCACATAGCGAAAATTCCTTCAACGTCTGAAGTACTTAGTGAACTTTAACGCCAAAGCCGGGTGAGGGCTATATAACACTGAGTAACAAGAATATCATGAAAGTACACATGTCTGAAAAGGCGGAATAAAATAATTGTGCTGGAACGTAAGCAGTTATGCTCAAACGAGCGTTTTACACTGTTCAAGTACGGGAACTCGGCCCCACACAGACGAAAATCCATTCAAACACAAGTCCAGCTTCATGAACCGCTCCACAGGCATGGCTGCCGGCAGTGTCACAACCAACGTTGCCGGTGAAAGAAAACATAGGTAAAGAGGAATTCAACAAAACTGACCCCCGTATTCACAAACGCTCCTCGACTCGACTTTCACCTTCATTTGACAGAGTTGTGCTCTGCGCCGCTTCTCGGCTAAAAATGACGCTGCGCTACTCAAGAATAGCAACAAATTATCACTGATATGCAGTGATTTACCCTGCCTAGAGATGGCGCTCCCATCGGCTTTCTCAAGTGAAGGTGGAGCGTTGAGAGAAAGGGCGTTCTAGAATACGGGTGTGAGTGTATTAGCACGTAGGCCACTTTCACTAGGCACACTCAACGCTAAGCAATATGCTGTGTTGTCACCCCATGCACTAACCCCAGTTATCACGGTAGTTTTAGTGCACCAAGTGAAGAAGGACCGAAAATAACGACATCAAACCGCGTCCTTGTTTTCCATCCTCGCTCCTTTTGTGCGATAAAATAAGAGAGTAAATGAACTGCCAACATGTCCAAGCATATGTGTCTTAGGCACAGTTTACACTTAGGCAGCATCCCCACGCAAGTATTAATTGGTAAACCAAATTGATCTTCATCAAGAGCGAGTCGCCAAGCACCACTGCCAACAAAGGACACCGCAACAATCTTGTTCCAAATTTCTCGCTCAACCACAGCCGCGCATGCTCTCGCTGCTTTCTACTCCAAACAATGCAAACTAAGAAAAACTTGCCCGCACTCACACTTCTCTGTCATCCCGGTGAAACTGTTCGCACAAATATGCTCGCTAGGTAAACAAATGCTAATTTGTTGTCAACTACTTAAGGAAGAAATTGGCAGATCGCACGTTCAGTGGGAATCGATGATATGCGAAGCAGAAATGAAGAAGGTTGATATGTCACTTTTATATCACCACTGTTAGGAGACGCATGTATGTAGTACGCAGTAAACACAATCAGAAATGTTATGCGCAATCAGCTATCTGTATAAGATGCATGTTTGTTGTTTATGTGCGCGTAACGACGGTACCACTAACGTTTGAAATACCAGCCCAGCAGCGGTAGGCATGTATTTATGCCGTATATGACTTCCATATTATGATTACCATATTTTCGCCTGGCATTTGTGTTCATCGTCCACTCACGTCACGTAATACGAAACTTGGTATATGTAAACTAGCGAAAGGGCCGCGAACGCGCTGTGAGCGTAGCTTGTGATCAAGTTTCACATGACACGCATATAATGACTATGATATTTGGATGTATCACTCACCTTTGTCGTCCTTTCACGTTGTGTCACACCAAGTTTGGTATATGTGAAGCTAGCGAAACGGCCATGAGTGCATCACGACCACGGTATTCGCAATGTCCACGGCCTATGGGTGGCGCACTGTGCAATCCAAGATGGCGCCGGGAGAATGATCAACCCGCAATATCGCATAGGAAAAGATAGGACGCACGGACGTACTCCCCGTGCCACTCTAATCGGATGAACTCTTGATCGTCAAAGAAAGGTATATCGGACGAAAGTACTTTCCCAAACGATAAGAACTGCTTATTTTCAGTGCCTCATTTCCTGTCGCAGTGCGAAATGTGGTGCTGTGAGCTGATCGAACAACGATGGTTTGCGTAATCCTGTGCCTGCTACAAAAAACTGCGTGAACCAGAATTCATGTATGGACTGCACGGCACTCCGAGATAATTTGTACCGAGCCTGCCTGGCAAATTTGCCGTAGTAGTAGGCGAAGCGCGAGTAGCGTCACGGCTGCACAGGACCGAATGTTCACCGTAGCGATGGTTCGCAAACATATTAAGTCGTCATCATTACTTGCGCTGTAAGCATCATGCGGCTGCTTCTTCAACGAAACACAAGCAATAAGCTTCCCATTAAGTAGCACTTGGGTCACAGCCATGATCAGACTCTAAGAGCGCGCAATTCACTGCACTCTGATGTTGCGGGTTTAATAAGCGCGATCAAAACAAGGATATTGAATTGAATTGAATTGACTTTATTTCAACCGTTTATAACATAAAGAAAGCAAAAGCTAAAGGCCATGTGGCCTGACAAAGGTTTTCTGCTCCTACTACAGTTCGGCACACAGGCCATACATAGCACCAGTCAATACAAAGTATACTGTACGGACATATTGCACTGAATAGTCATAAAATTAAAAGAACATGCGTGCGAAAAAAGGAAAAGCTGGAGTAAACACGTTGTCCGCAAAGAAACAACACCAAATGTTACATAATACACTGATAGGTCATTTTGCCCATTTCAGCAACTAAAATTTGCAATTAAGACACGGGAATTGAAAATACATACAGCAGCTTTGTCAGGCAACCTCAATATTTTGTGAAATGAGCAATGTTTTAAATGATTCGCAGGACGCTTCCATAAATTCGGCGTGAAATTCATGTATTCTATTGAGTAGTGAAGGTGTTTGGTAACTTTGTAACTGTCAGCCATAATTTCTTCCTATTTTTGTTCATAATTTCTTCTTATATCGAAACAAATACACGCGTACGCTTTTCGAAACGTCAAAATAGGGAAAAATTGTCGAACAACAATGTCATTCTGACAGTGCCGGTGAAGTGCAGGAGAAGGTAGCGTGGCCTGTAGTCGTAACAGCATATTTAATTGCTCTAACCATTTCGCTTCGTTGGTCGAGCTCGGCGGCGTGCGGCGCGTTTTGTATTATTCACTGTAATTTGGCTACGTGCAATTCACAAGAAAAACTGTTTTTCTTTATTTTGAGCTCGCTGAAGGACATTATGCAATAAATAATATCAAAGTGACTTACGAGCGTAAGAAAAAAATAATGTTACGTAGAAATGACACGAGGCGTGTCTATTTAGAGTCTATATTAAACTTGATTCGTATAGCATCGACTAAAAAGGAGGACAGCACGCTCCACCGAAAGACCATCCCACTTCTTCGTTGTCGTCTTCTGATCACTGATATGTCAGCTACGTAGCATTACCCTCCGGCGATATGAGCGCCGTCTTGGTGCACAATATTTACAGTCTTCAGAATGCAGGCCGTAGGTTTCAGCCTGCTGACATGCACAGCATCACTGGGTGTGGTAGCAGGCAGGGTTGTGGTCTCAGATGCAGGAATTATAGATGACGCCGGTTACGTGGCGAATGATACGGCAAGGACCTATGTAGCAGGACAACCTCTCTGATAAGCCAACTAGACGAGCTGGGCACCACAGCAGAACGAGAGAACCTTGTCAAAAGCGAACGTTGACATGCCGGCTATCGTAGATGGCTTTTTGGAGGCTTGCGAAGCTGAATGTTTGAGTGGGTGATCTGACGTGCGTAGTCGGCACGAACAACAACGTCGCGTACATATTCGGGTGATGGCGTTGTAGTGGTCGGAAGTAGAGTATCGAGTGGTGACAACAGGTAACGGAATAAGCGATTGGCGTCAAGATGGAGACGTCCAGACTTGTAAGCAACTGAATAGGAATATTCATGTAGGCGTAACGCCCAACGGTCAAGCCGTCCAGTAAGGTCCTTCACAGATGAAAGCCAACACAGCGCGTGATGATCTGTCATGACACGGAAAGGGCGGCCATACAAGTAAGGACAGAATTGCGAAACCGCCCACACAAGAGCGAGACATTCCCGTTCTGTTATAGAGTACTTGCGTTCAGACTTCGGAAAAGGACTGCTTGCATATGCAATTAGACGGTCGTTGGCCCGCTGAAATTGTGCCAGAACTGCACCAATGCCGTGACCTCTCGCATCTGTGCACACTTGTTCAGGAGCATCGGGGTCGAAATGTGCAAGACTGGGAGGTGTCGTTCGAGCGGTGAGTAGCTGAGAGAAGGCGTCAGCTTGAAGAGGGCCCCAAAAATGGGTCATCTTGTTTGAGAAGGTCGGCGAGTGGCCGTGCGAGTGCCGCAAAGTCTTTCACGAACCGGCGAAAGTAGGAGCAGAAGGCCACAAAACTGCGAACATCATGGACAGAGCGTGGGACTGGAAAGTTCGTTACAGCGCGTACTTTCGCCGGGTCTTGTCGTAAGCTGGCAGCGTCAACAAGGTGAACCAGCACGGTAATCTGACGAAGACCACAGTGGCACTTGGAGAAATTGAGCTGCAGGCCTGCCCGTCTGAATATGGATTGAATGGTCGACGTAGCTATAGTAATGCATGATGGGACGGGAAGTGGGACTCGCTGCTCGTGAGCGAGCAGCTAATCGTTCATCGTCGTTGTCACTCCGAGTGCGTCAACAGCAATTTACGTCCAGTGAAAGACATCGACGTCAAGACAGTTTCTTTGAACATAACGGCTGAAAGTAATCTGAGGAATTCTCTCCACCGAATGACTTCGATAGCACCAACAACGCGTCATTGCACAGTCCAACACGACGTCACTTACCACGTTTATTTGGGGATGCGGAGAACATTTTGCTCCGATACCAGGCAAGAAAATAATCGCTTGCTGTGTGCGGCCATCTATCAACAAACGCTAAAATACATGCGGCGAAGCATAGACCAAGGAGGAGGAGGAGGAATAAATGAGGAAGGACAGGGAGGTTAGCCAGTTCTAGGTTTTTCGAAGGCCAAATTGTGAGCCTGCACTACTTTCCGCTTGCAATGAATGTTATGAAATTCATGCACTACAAAACCACTGACGAATGCTATACGAACTTAAAACTAGGTGAGTTTCAACTGCAAAGGTCAGACAATCACGTTAAACTATCAAACGTGGCTGCGAAAATCACGCGAGGCTGATATGTGTACTATGCGGGCTGTAATCGAAAGCGCGAGTCGCCACGTATTTTCACGAAAACTTCCCCTTTCGCAAAAGTGAATCAAATTTATCGTGTCATGGACGGTCGGGTATATTTACTGATGCACGCAACATACAAAGTTATTTGTGTTTGTTTCTTGTTAACGTGTAAACACTGAGACCAGCACCACCGTAAAAGAGGGCATTGGGAGCGTCTGCCTACTGATCGTCCTTGAGAGGACGCTCCTGAATTCCGCTAGGCGGCGCGACAGCCTATGATCACTGCAAATATTGTCACCAATCTTGTCTCACTCAAGGAAACCTTCCGCAGAACTGCTCGTCAAGCTAGGACAAAAAAGAAAAACTGCTCCAACCCAACCTCTTCGTCCTCTTCCACACGAAAACCACGCGAATTCATGCGGCATTAGTCCCCCCTTTTAAAAAGCATCGACTCGATGCTTCTAAATAAAAAGAAGAAAAAAAAACCCATAATTAGAACACGCGTTGACGCAGAGAATGACAAAGTGAGTGCCAGGGAAAACAAAGAGGGCGCACAAGCACTTGGACCATGCGCGAACACAACAGCACCAGTGGAAGAGTCAAGAAAAAAAAAAACACCACATGAGATCACTGTCACGTTTGCGAAGTAACTCGCAAGCACAGAGACTATTGTGTGTAGTACGGCTTGAGTCGTACGACATGCACAGTTTCGGGCCGATGTTGTCGACGTGACGACACTGTGCCGTCCGGAAGTACTTCGTATGTAAGGTCACTCACACGTCGGATAACCTTGTATGGTCCGAAATAACGGCTCAGAAGCTTTTCAGACAAGCCTGGTCGTCGGACAGGAGTCCACACCCACACTCGTTCACCCGGGTGGTATGCGACGTTTCGACGGCGAAGGTTGTAACGTCGTGCATCTGCGTCTTGTTGGTGACCGATGTTCACGCGAGCCAGTTGACGAGCCTCTTCGGCGTACTGCGTGTATTGCTCGGCTTCTGGAGAAAGAGCATCGCTATTATCGTACGGCAGCATAGCGTCAAGCATCGTTTGTACGTTGCGTCCATAAACAAGGTGGAAAGGTGAAAATCGGGTTGTTTCCTGCATTGCCGTATTGTATGCGAACGTGACGTATGGGAGGATATCGTCCCAGGTTTTGTGCTGCACGTCCACGTACATTGACAGCATGTCCGCTATGGTCTTGTTGAGCCTTTCCGTCAGTCCATTACTTTGTGGGTGGTAAGCCGTTGTTTTTCGGTGACTCGTGCAGCTCAGTCTGAAAATGTCCTCTAGCATTTGTGCCGTAAATGATGTTCCTCTATCCGTAATCACACATGACGGCGCGCCGTGCCGGAGGACGATGTGCTGCACGAAGAACTTCGCCACTTCAGACGCCGTGCCGCGGGGTAATGCCTTTGTCTCAGCATACCGGGTCAAGTAATCGGTTGCCACTATAATCCATTTGTTACCAGTGGCCGACAAAGGGAAGGGTCCTAGAAGGTCCATTCCCACGAGGTCGAAAGGTGTCCGTGGTGGTGTAATAGGGTGGAGAAGGCCCGCAGGTTTCACGGGTGGCGTCTTGCGACGCTGGCACTCGCGGCAGCCTTGCACGTAGCGGTGTACACTGGTCGAAAGTCGTGGCCAATAGTACTGCTGGCGCACTCTGGCGAGAGTCCGCGAGTAGCCCAAGTGTCCCGACGTGGGCTCGTCATGGCACGCGAGGAGGATGTCATCCCGCATGTCGGCTGGTACAACGAGGAGGAAGGCTTTGTTGCTACCTCGAGCATTTTTCTTGTAAAGAATGCCCCTCCTTAGACAAAAGGATGACAATTCGCGAGCGATGCGCCGAGGAGTGTGAGAATTTCGGCCTTCTAAGGAATCAATAATAGGGCGCAATTCCTGATCGGCTCTCTGTCTAGACATAAAGTCAGAATCACTGAGGGCTCCGAGAAAACCATCAGCATATTCCGAGTCCATATCAGGATGTCCCACGGGTGCTCGAGAAAGTGCGTCGGCATCTTCGTGCTTGCGCCCAGACCTATACACAATCATGATGTCAAACTCTTGCAAGCGCAAACTCCACCGAGCGAGACGACCAGACGGGTCACGGAGATTGGCCAGCCAACACAGCGAATGGTGATCGGTCACCACCTTGAAGGGACGGCCGTAGAGGTAAGGTCGAAACTTTGCCGTTGCCCACACGACTGCGAGGCATTCCTTCTCTGAAGTGGAGTAGTTGGCCTCGGCTCGAGAGAGAGTACGACTGGCGTAAGCTATGACATGTTCTACGCCGTTGTGCCGTTGTACAAGGACAGCGCCAAGTCCGACGTTGCTTGCATCCGTGTGAACTTCGGTATCAGCGTCCTCATCAAAATGCGCAAGAACAGGTGCCTCTTGCATTCGCTGCCGTAACTCTGTGAAAGCTGCTTCTTGCTCTGTAGTCCAGGCAAACGGTACATCATCTCGGGTGAGTCGCGTGAGCGGTTCGGCTATCGTCGAGAAGTTGGTAATGAATCGGCGATAATAAGCACACAAGCCGAGAAAACGCCGTACCGCTTTTTTGTCTGACGGCACAGGAAAGGTGGCGACTGCTGCAGTTTTTTCTGGGTCAGGCCGCACTCCATCCGCACTCACAACATGTCCCAGAAATTTCAGCTCATCGTAGCCGAAATGGCACTTCTGGGGTTTTAGCGTGAGTTCGGCCGAACGAATAGCTTCCAGAACCATTCTTAGACGCTTCAGATGTTCTTCGAAACTCTCGGCAAAGATGACCACATCATCAAGGTATACAAGGCAGCTTTGCCACTTCAAGCCAGCGAGGACGGTATCCATCATTCGCTGGAATGTTGCGGGAGCCGAACAGAGGCCGAAAGGAAGAACTCTGAATTCATAAAGCCCATCGGGAGTTACAAACGCTGTCTTCTCTCTGTCTCGCTCATCGACCTCTATCTGCCAATAGCCGCTCTTCAAATCTATCGATGAAAAATACTTCGCGTGTCGTAGCCTGTCGAGAGAATCATCAACCCGTGGAAGCGGGTAGACGTCTTTTTTGGTGACGCTATTGAGTTTCCTGTAGTCAACACAGAATCGCAGCGTTCCGTCTTTCTTCTTTACTAGAACGACTGGCGAGGACCACGGGCTGCTCGACGGTTGTATCACCCCGTCGTCAAGCATCTCCTTTACCTGCGTCTGTATAGTCTCGCGTTCTTTAGCCGAAACACGGTAAGGTTGCTGGCGGATTGGGCGAACATCATCGTCGGTAATAATTCGGTGCTTTATGAGGGGTGTTTGACCGACTCTAGATGAAGAGGCGAAGCAAGATTTAAATTCCTTCAGCAGGGTATGCAGTGCGGCCTTCTTCTCGTCCGAAAGCTTCGAACTGACGTCGATGTGGTCCAGAAACTTATCTCC
Organism: Rhipicephalus microplus; assembly: GCF_043290135.1. NCBI lineage: Eukaryota > Metazoa > Arthropoda > Arachnida > Ixodida > Ixodidae > Rhipicephalus > Rhipicephalus microplus. The sequence continues at coordinate 38,120,912 of NW_027464586.1, forward strand.
ATCAACCATTTCCTCGGATGCGAAGCACTCGGTGACATCCGCTGCACGGTCTCCGAAGGCCACGGTGGTGCCGCGGAAAAGATGTCGGTGCTCGAAGTTAAAATTTGTGACGAGTATCTGCGACCGTCCGTCACGCACACGCAGAATGCTTCGCACTGCACACACACCTTGAAGCAGTAAAAGGGATACGTTGCTCTCGGCGACCACGTCACCGTCTTGGAGGTCTTCACAGGTGACTTCTACGAAAGCAGTCGCTCGGGGAGGCAACGTCACGCTTTCGTCGGCAACACGCAGCGCAGGTCTACGACAGCTATCAGCGCCTCGATCGGTTGCAAGTTGCGTCGAGAAAGTCACCATTCGCTCGCGGAGATTTATGATCGCGCCATTCTCTCGAAGGAAGTCCATTCCAAGGATGAGCTGACGAGAACAGTCGCGTAGTACGAGGCAGGTTACCACAAACGTTGACTCGCGTATTTCCACTCTTGCGGTACAGCGACCCAATGGAGTAATAACGTGGCCTCCAGCAGTGCGAATACGCGTCCCATTCCAAGGTGTCATCACTTTCTTAAGACTGGTTGCCAATTTTCCGCTCATAATAGAATAATCTGCACCTGTGTCCACCAATGCGCTGACCTGAAGACCGTCTATCAGCACGGGAATGTCGAGTGAGACTCGGCCACTGGGTTCAGACGCACAATCCGGCATTTCTCTCGCACTGCACTCAGACGTCAATTCAATGTCTGCAGCGTTTTGTGGAAGCGTCGATAGGAGGTCTTCCGCACTTTTAGTCCCAGCGACCTCGCCCCCGAAGGTCGCTGCCTTCAGTTTTCCCGACGAGGGCTTGGGGAACGTCCCCGTGCCATCGTACTGAGACGTGGTCCAATAGCTGCGGGTCGTCGTGGAGATGGAGACCGCGATTGACGCCGTGGGAAAGGCAGACGTTGCTGCGCGAGGTAGTCCTCAATTTCTCTTGGCCTCTGACCAACTAGGGGACGAGGCGAATGAATAGAGAAACCGCGCAGTCCAAGTTGTCGGTATGGACATTCCCGGTAGATGTGACCGGCTTCACCGCAATGGAAGCAGAGGGGTCTTCTATCCGACGTACGCCAAATATCGGACTTCCGCGGAGGGGCACGGCGACCGTCGATGTCCAAACCAGCATGCGCAGATTGAATTGAAACTGGCGGCATCGTCTGGATTGGGACTGCAGGGCTTGAGACCGGCATGGAAGTGCGCAGAGCTTCGGCATATGTGCGGTTCCCAACATCAGTGGACGCAGGAGGTGGTTCTAGATTTGTAACCGTTGGTTGAGGGCGACGGCTGTGAAGCACCTGCTGGACCTCGTCCCGAATAATATTGGTGATGCTGCTTACCTCCGGCTGTCTCGCCCCGTGTAGTTTCGCGATTTCCTCGCGGACGACGGAGCGGACGATTTCGCGAATCCACTCAATGCTGTTGCTCCCGAAGCTGGCGGAAAATTCAGTAGGTGATGCAGAATTCACTTGCCGGTTGAGTAGGGCTGACCGCTGATGAAGTACCCTCTCCATCGTAGTGGCTTCGGTCAGGAATTCTGCTACACTCTTCGGAGGACTCCGCACTAGACCAGCAAAAAGCTGCTCCTTCACGCCTCGCATCAGATAGCGTAGCTTTTTTTCTTCTGGCATTGCCGGATCCGCTCGCCTGAAAAGCTGCGTCATGTCCTCCACGTACATGGTGACGGTCTCATTAGGCATCTGGATGCGTGAATGCAATGCACGTTCAGCACGATCGCGGCGGTCGGGGCTCCGGTAGGTCTCCAAGAGGCGATGCTGGAACTCGCGCCAGGATGTCAAGACATCACTTCTGTTCATGAACCACGTTCGGGCGCCGTCTTTCAAACACGCGTAGACGTTGCGGAGTTTGGCGGCTTCGT